>NW_013672220.1:16864-26266 GCF_000517525.1 Limulus polyphemus
AATATGTTATTTAAAAAAGTATATCCAACACACACACAATAGAAATATATTACTGCCATACTGGTCACACAACTTATACTGTTGTCACATTCTGTTAAAAAACAAACAACACCAAAAAAAAAAAAAATAGAGGAGAGATCAGACTGAATGCGGAACAAGTAAACAAGTTAATGACGTCGTTATAATAACTTTATAAATATACTGGCTCTTTTTCTCCCCTAACTGTTCAACTAAGAATAAAGCACCAAAAACATCTGCTTCCATCACCAGAGGCGTTCGAATTGTGAGCGTGCCAAACAATTTCAAGAATTTTTGGCATGCATAGAAAACTGGTGCATCAAAGAAATGCCGCTTGAAGTAGCATATTAAATAGCACCAAACTCTTGTGAGGCCTCTCAAAGCGACCCCCTCTAAGAAAATTACACATTCCTGAATGAATGCAGGGAATTTTGGTTTTACTTTCCTGAAAAAGACTAAAAAAAAAAAAACAACGTTTTACGCATTTTTCATTGTCAAGTGTATTTGAACAGATTTATCAATTATAAAAAATATAAGATGCGACTGAAATTTTTAAGGCGATAAATTTAAATCATAATTACAAATTTTTGAGCTGTTGTAAAATATTAATATTTGGATTTTAATAAACCTTTCTTTAAAGATTTAATATCTTAATTATTAACCTAAATGTTCCTCTAAGAAAATGAAGTACGTATATGCACACACAAAAAACTACGTTTCTGTATATGTATATATTTTCTATCTCGAAATAAAAAGGAGTCGACAACTTTCCAACGCTTGAAATATGATACGGTAATAAAAGATTTTAGAACAGCATCTTTTAATAATGAAAACAAGTTTAACTATCTATACGCGTTTTTTTTGTTCTTCTTTTCAGTGCTAAATACGACTAGATGTTTTAGTTAGCAAAAATAGAAGATAACGAAGCAAGTAAACATGATAAATATAAGATGAATTCACGACATTCAACATTTCCCTTTGACTTAGAAACTATCGCTTTTAGTGAATTTACTCAATCATGATAAATGGACGAAGAACAAACTGGATGAAGATATTAGCTTACATCATCATACAAGTGTACTTCAACTATTTCATTGAAAACATATTTTACTGATACAACAACAAACAAAAAAATATTCATATCAGTGACAATATCTTGGACTACTCTTTCTAAGCGCAGCCATTTATATTACGCATTAATTTATGTTAAAAAACAAACAAAAACATTTCATTTGACGATTACTTAACCCTATATCAGTCCTGTGTATCACGTGATTCACAGGACATTATAATAAAGTACCTGAGTATCATATGTGACACATAGCAACATATATTTGATATGTAGCTGATGCTCCTGAACGTGGCAATAGGAAGTTGTTGTTTTGGTTCAACGTGTGAGATTAGAAGAGAGCTTCATACGAGCATTACATGTAACGCTCAACCGCATGTGAATAATGATGGGTTAAGTTACTTTCACTCAAGAGAAAATATAAGCCTAGGTTAAATACAATATTAGAAGGATATGCCCCACTCGTATCTACTTGGGTAAGTAGTCAAATAAGCATATCCATAAAAACCATTAAATGACCTAAAACAGGGAAAAGGGTCAGGTTTATCAAGTCTTCAGGTGATAGTTCAAGACAACTTCCATAGTTCCGATATTTGTTAAACGCTTCCGTTTGCATAACTCTTAGGAAATACTGTAATTGTAGTAATATTTACCATCCTGACCTCAAAAGTATAACATTTCAGGAACATGAAAAGGGAGAACTTACTACAACCTACTAAGTGGTTGTCACACTCCGTCCTAGTTATCAGGCGAACAGAATCATACACATTACCGCCCTTCCCTGAGAGAGGTACTACTGACTACAGTGCAAATGAAAAAAAATTGTCTTAGTGAATTCAGTCAAGCTTCTTTGTTTAATATTAATATGCACATGTATATTTATCATGCACCTGTTAAATCGCGCATGATCTTTAGACTATACAACATTTTATGCATGGCATGTCAATTTTCAGTTATTTGATAACTGATGGGGTATGGTGAATAATACGTTATCCAAAATTTCCTTACGATAACAGCTAATAAGTGCACTTTCACTTGTAATCCATTTAGTGCCATCTATCGACACAATTTAGAATTAATATAATTGTCGTACGAGTTTATTATTTTCGTTATTATAGCGAGCAAAACGTTACTCTTTATTCTTTCTACAACAAGTTAATTATCTGAAAACAAATCTCCCCTTCCCTTTTTTTTATAGACCCAATTAATTTCTTGCAACACAGAAAGTGAAGTAGAATACTTATTTCAAGAATTAAGTTCGGTTTCAACAATATGATAGATAAATTGGTTCTACAATTCAACTACGGGTTTCATAAGCTACAATAATATGCAGAAATGTATAGTTTTCTATGGTAGATAGACATATGCTTAAAAGATTCCAGCATCGTTATATTCCCTCTGTTTACTAACTCCAACATACATGAAACAGCCAGATGTACGCTAAACAGTTACTTTTATAAAAAGTCTGATGACGAGGAAGTCTTTTGTGGATTTTAAGTTAATTAAGAAAACTACAACAAACAAGCATTGACAATTTTCTAATCATTAAAATTGTGTTTTTCTACTTTCATACAACAAAGAGGCCAAACTGAAAATTCATATTCTATTATATATTTCTGAAAATGAGCATACAATTAAATTTGTGACAATTTATTCATGATTTTGATTTATAATTATTGTTACTCTTCAAAGTTTAAAGCAGTCGTTATCTTGAAACGCCAGTAATCACCGAGTATTTTACTTCCTTTGTAAATAGGCATGATTTTATATTCGCCAATTATACCTATTCATTTCTTCTATAGTAGTTTGTCTTCAAAACAAAGAGTTCCAGAGGCCACAGCTAAGCAACAGACAAAGGCACGCGTATCACCTGCCACGCACTGGCTTAGCCCAGCCCAAATGACACGAGCTATGCACCCTCACAGCTGCAGTACACGTGCCATTCCAGACATTCCTGCCACATCGCCACGGCATTAAAAGAATGCACTGTATACAACACCCGTGGCCGGTCTATGAAAGGGGATGAACTGGAGGCCTACAGCGCAAGCGCAGTTCAATGTTTCTTATACTGGGTCTCACTGTTCTGGCTGAACAAGCTATGTATGTGTACGGTGGGTGCGACAGATAAATAAGTTCTTTTAATAATATCGCGTGTTTAAACACACATTTTACTGGGTGCGTTCTTAATATTAACTACAGGCCCTTAGATGCTTGATACTGAACTAAATATTTCTACATTTAACATAAACAATGATAAAAATTCTTAACAAACAACAACTGAAATACTCTTATATGGGAATGCGTTAAAATCAATCACGTCATCACATCTGGAATATAAAGAAGCTCATATATAACTTACAATTGTTAAAAAAAAAGACAGTGCGTGATAAGATAACAGGGCAAAACAAAAATTTTATTGTTAAAATAAATCTACGAAAAAATAGTACTCATAACAGTTTTTTTAAACTTATCACATAGCTCATAAAGAGCCAGTAGATATTTGTTTAAGTAGATTTCAACCATACCGTACACGCTCGCCCTTTCAGCCGTGAGGGCGTTATAATGTAACAGTCAATCCCACTATTCGTTGAAAAAGAGTAGCCCAAGAGTTTACATAAGCGACCTGACGCGTATTTACTGCAACTGCAAATAAAATTCAATGACAGCACGCACACAAAATCTCAACTCTGATTACAGAGGCAAGCAGTATATTTTTTTATATTTCCATTTAACGCTAGGTGCGAAAAATAGGTTAGACAGATTGACATAAATGAAGTAAAGTAAGAGATTTAATAAATAATCCTTAATTCAAAAGAGTTAACAAAATATCAATGCTGTTTTCATGCTTTTGTATTTAAGATATAATTCGAAGACCAAAACTTTGGCATAAATTTAATTTTTGGTAAGAACAATAAGCGTGTAAAAGAGGGCGGAATATATATTCTATGATTGTTCTTTCATATCAAAATTACTTTGTTTTATTTTCTCTAATCGGATCGATGTTTATGATGTTCATTCAACATATTAAACTTTTACATTGTTGGTTTTCCAAAAGGTTTAACAGTTAGGGTAAAGGGTGTTCTTTTTACCCTACAGAGTCTCTATTTTTTTATAATACGGTAATTAATTGAAACCCAGTGCATTACTAATACCCAAGTTTTGAAATGACAGCTGTTGAACATTTAGTTGGGAGATAAGACCGTCATGGAAGTGTAGTCAATAACCCTAATCAATATACATATTCTAACACAGACCGAAACGCCGTTTACCTCAAAACACAAAAGCAATGTCGTCCGTAGAAAAGTTCAACCCTAACATTACTTTATACGTGGTATGAGTCATAAAATCCGTTACGGTCTATTTCCTCGACAGCTTATACAATCAGCTCTACACAATACTATTAAAACAACGAATCAGCAAAGGTTTTTATGCACAAACTAAAGTAAGGCATTAGCAAAGGTGTACAGGTACATATTTGACATGTATTACGACAGCATAACTTGTCGGTCATGCTTTCACTCTTGCATATATTTAACCAAGAAAATTCAATAAAACTGTTCGCGAGTTTCTCGATAACGTAAGATCGTTCGTACAACAATTCTCTTGTTGTGACAATTTTTTTATTTTTACGTTTAAGTTAATGGTATACATATATAACATACAACACATGCAAATTAGAAGGCTCAATTTAAGATTATAAATTTGCTTTACAGTAAATACTATATAGATTTCCATACTTTTAAATTATTTACGAATTACAGAATTATGGCTTCGTGATATGCAGAATGCGTAAATTGGAGATCAAACTTGCATATATAAGATTTAACTTAATCTTGTAATAAATTTTGATCCCCCCAAAATCTCATACTAAAGTTATATAAAATACTGTTAATGTTTGTTTGATTAATTGTTGATCTATGCTTGTTAATGTTTGTTTGATTAATTGTTGATCTATGCTTGTTAACGTTTGTTTGATTAATTGTTGATCTATGCTTGTTAATGTTTGTTTGATTCATTGTTGATCTATGCTAACCAAATACAACAGATCAGTCGTACTGTAACTGATATCTAAATTTCCGCAAACTAGATCAAACTGTACCAAATATTAACTATAATTGTCATAGAACATTACTATTAGGCGTATTATATTTTTTAACACAACAATTTTTTTAGTCTCTTAGGGCTTTTCAAAAGGGAGTGTACATAATAGTATTTCAATCGCACTACGTGCCAATAGATAGAACAATATTATTCGGTCGCTGGACAGAAACAATCAATACAAGTTCATTTTCCAAAAACTTAATACAAAATAAATAAATAAATCTCTTAAGTAGCACTACAGTACTTGTCATCCAAAACACTACGCATTATAAACACTTAAAATTAATACACATACACGATTAAAATGTTGGTAACTCTGAACATAATATACAGTTTTAACGTCTAGATTCAGCTATGCATGCGAAATCAATAATAGATACGGAATACAGTTATTGATTGTCTATTGTAAACATATTCTCAAGGGATAAAAGAGATTGTCTTGTTTCACAGTCGTGTGACGTCATTCTATTTTATAATTTATAACATGGTCAAGTTTTTATCGCTCTTATTAAGGACAAGCTGTTAAAAACCATCTAACTTTTTTTTATAAAATATAAACTTTTTAGATTAGTAAAATCAGAAAACTATTTCTTTAGTACTAAACATCAAGATAAAAATTAAATTAAATTTTTCTACAAAAATACGTTTTAATCGAAAAACAACTGATTTCTAGGAGCACTATAAGATGTCTACAACGTAACAAGTAAAATACGGAAACGTATATGTCTATACAGGGACGCTCTAGTTAAATTTAGTATCATAAAATCAACCCATAAAAAACAGTCTAGCTTTAGAAAATGCACGAGCTTTTCGGATTTTTTCCAAGTTAGTTTATATAAATGTGACTTACTACAGCAATGGTAGTGTTATGATTAGAACCTAAGTAACATTCAATCATTCGTGTGCAGTTTCAACCAGTGCCTAGTGCTTCTAGAATACATTATGTTATCAGTACCCTTGAAAATAATTTATACAGCACGTGCACATGCGATTAGTACAACCAGGGAAGGTACCTACAAAATTGTGTGTGTGTGAAAACCAGCACAAAGTATTCGAATACAGCTTCAAACCATTTCATTGGTCTGGACCAGTTACTGTGTACAGTTCTTTGGGGGGGGGGGGACGAAATATGTTAGATGCCCCAGAGCACTATACCAATTATTTTTAATTTTCGACTGTTTCAGATAATTGTACCAAAAACTGACGGCACAACGACTGACCAATGTGTTTTGATGCTGCAAATCCAGTGCTATCCATACTGAAAAGGTTAAACGTGGGGGAACATATATTTTGGGCCACCCTGCAGATGGCGACACAATTTTCATTATAAAGCTTTATTACTGTCAACCAAGAATCAGCTTTACCTGCTACTTATATTTTTCCGCAATACCAGTTCCTTATTATTATTTAACACGTCTATCAAGTATTTAAGAGTATGATATATTACTATTTGCTGTTAACCTTTTACGTACTGATCCATTAACGATATCTTATCTTACATACAAAGTCGAGGTTCACGAGGCCTGTCCCTACCAAATCATTTATCGGGCTCTAATTGGGAATTAATTCAGCCGGGGGTAATTTGTTGGATGGCACTGAGGATTAAAAAGTTAAAATTTTTACTAAAAGAAATTACCATCTTGTATACACAATCAAACTCTCCTACCTTTCATGTCGTTTATACAAATTACAGGAGAATCAACGCCGCGAAAGTACAAACTTTCAAGGTATTTTGTATTTTCAGTATATTTAACCGTAAATTCACTTTCTCCACTGTTTTAAGGCTAAATCCTATGTAGAACAGATTAATTTGCGAGAGTTAAGCAGACACGATTTTTACAACTTGTATGTTACGCCAGCCACTCCGTTGAACAAAGCCCACATCACGTTGCGTATGAAGGAACGATGTGATTACAATGAACACTCACAATGGTAGTTGCTAGGTCTCGTCTCACGCGTAACACCAACGTGAGTCGAGGGTATGTTGCTAGAATTTTTAAAGCCTTGAGGAGGGATTGAATCTCCCAGGGAATGTGTTTTAGTCGGTACCAAGGGGCAATAGTCCAGAACCTAAGGGCAATGCCCAGAAAAGCAGAAAGTTCTCTTTTGCACGTCTAGCCATCTGATGACTGACTTGTGTAAATGAAGAATCACTTTTACACCATGTTTTCGATTACGTTTGAGAAAAACTACAAAAAAGGGAAATCCAACGCTTATCGCGCAACAAAGTAGTAATACATACACACTGACATTTACAGTTCAAAACTCCATCTAAGACTTTCCAAAGTGAACATGAAGTACAAATCACGCGAGTAAAATGCATAATCAATAAACAGAAAATCTAATCAGTTTCATAAACGTTTTAAACACATGTAATATGAATTGCTATATTACTTTCACCCAAGTCTTCACATGATACAGATTTATGGTATAAATAACTCAATCAGCAAATAGTGTCTGAAATTTGCAGTTGTTTGACCTGGTGTATGTAACACTTTACAAGGTGTGTCTTAATTTTGCTATATCAAATTATTGATTGTACACAATGGCATCAAATTCTTTGGCATTTATTTATGCCAGTATGGAAATTTTAATTCTTTTTCACAGATAAACAACCCACTTTATAGAACGGGAAACAAAAATGATGTTTTTTATCCGGGTCGAGGAGATGCCTGTTAAATATTTATCAACCCTGAAATGACAAAACCAGCTTCTTTTCACGAGAAGGATTCAAAGAATTTACTGAACAACAACAGAAAAGATACGCAAAAGATCGTCAACACGATATATGCATATTTTCAATAAGTGTCTTACGCATATATATGTTGACAGAAAGGGACAGATAAAACAACTGTATTAAAAAAAATCTTGTTTACTGCAAGGTAGTATAATAAACTGATAAGTGAGGTTTATTCCATTCACAGACAAGCCAGACTTAAGCATTCAATTCAGTATACAATGGTTCAGCTTGTGATTTGTCAAGCCCTTCAGCACAGCATATAATCACTACTGGCTGGTATCACGTGCAGATAGCCATCAAACAATGTAACAAGACTTTCTAGAAATAATATCGTGACTTATCTTCAATACTGAATATACAAATAGGTCACAGTTACATGTTACAAAAACAAACAAGTCTTGTAATAATAGTAATGTCTCCTTTGCCACCAATCGTTTAAATGCTGTATAATCTCCGAGTAACCAGCTATATGTTAATACCAAAACAATAATAATATCAAACAATGTCAGACCACACTTCTAACTGATAAAAGTGTTTGGTTTTATTCACCATTACCAACATAAAATACTTTCAAATGTTTATATAACGTGTGACTATGCCGTATAATTATCCATTATTATTCAGTGGGCTAACTACTTACCCATAATTATCCATTATTATTCAGTGGGCTAACTACTTACCCATAATTATCCATTATTATTCAGCGGGCTAACTACTTACCCATTTGTGAATTTCTTTTCCTCACCAAAAATGCGAATTTCAGTGAATAAAATATGACATAGAGGCCTAATCTATTGTTACGTCTCCGTTCGTTCGTTAATTTTCCGTAAATTCTTTCCGACTAAACATTAGCGACACAAGTCCTTTCTTAAATAAAACTGGTTTGTTCTTTCCGAATACAACTTTACGATACACTTAATTTCAACAGTCGCTCTATAACAACGCTATAACTCACGTCTCACGTGGCCAACAATATTTTGTCCGCATACATTCAATTACTCATTACCTCACCGTCGCTTCGTGGCCGGTCTTATATATACAAGACTACACTATATCTAGAAAGATCACGAGATTTAAGGAAAATACGTGAAAGTTCGAGAATGACGTGGAGTGATACTAGTTCCGGTAATAGGTACAGAGTCCCAAGAAACTTCTTGACTCTCCTACATTGTCTGGTGTTGGCCAGTCACGCACTGCTTTCACCTTATCAGGATCAGTTTGTACACCATTCTCACTTACAATGTGGCCAAAGTAAAGCACCTCTTTCTGGAACTAATAATATTTCTTGGGATGGAGTTTGAGGTTTGCTGCTTTCAAACGCTTGAATACTTCCTCCAGCCAGGTCATTTCCTCGTCCAAAGTTGTTGCAAATACAATGACATCGTCCAAGTACACTAGGGCTATCCTCCATTGTAGGCCTTCCAATACTCGTTCCATCAGCCTCTCAAATGTTGCTGGAGCATTACTGAACCCG
>NW_013672220.1:27268-38420 GCF_000517525.1 Limulus polyphemus
TGTGTAAAAGACAATAAACCATCCTTTAATGTATCTAATTAAATTTACTAATGTTTTCCATTTGTACTTCTTGTTTCCTTTCTTGTTCCAGTTGCCACTGCTGTAGTCACTGTTCTTGTTTCTTTTCTCGTTCTTCTTGTTTCTTTTCTTTTTCCTCCAACAACTGCTGTAATTTCTCTTCTTGTTTATTTTGTTGTTCAAGCTGCCATTGTTGCATGTTTTCTTGCAACTGCTGTTGTCTCTCTTCTTGTTTCTTTTCGTGTTTCTTTTCTTGTTCTTCTTGTTTCTTTTGGTGCTCTTGTATTGCTGCCATCAAGTCTGCTAAGCTGTAGTTTGATTTTCCGCCTCTCGTTTCCATTTTTTTTTGTCCCACTCTCTGATACCAATTTGTTACGTCTCCGTTCGTTCGTTAATTTTTCCGTAAATTGTTTCCGACTAAACTTTAGCGACACAAGTCCTTTCTTAAATAAAACTGGTTTGTTCTTTCCGAATACAACTTTACGATACACTTAATTTCAACAGTCGCTCTATAACAACGCTATAACTCACGTCTCACGTGGCCAACAATATTTTGTCCGCATACATTCAATTACTCATTACCTCACCGTCGCTTCGTGGCCGGTCTTATATATACAAGACTACACTATATCTAGAAAGATCACGAGATTTAAGGAAAAACGTGAAAGTTCGAGAATGACGTGGCGTGATACTAGTCACGTGACCTCGATGTCGTAACACTATACTACTCGTAAAGACATGTACATCAAACCAAACAATTTTGTTACATTTTGACACTGTATGAGGCCTACTTTATTTGTTTCGCTCTTCCAAGAAGCACTGATGAACCGTGAATTCGATGGAACTAGTTTGTTGCAGCGGAAGTAGCAAATTAAAGAATAGATTAGGCCTCTACTTGATCATTTCTTCACTGAAGTTCACGTATTGGTAAGGAAAAGAAATTCACAACATAAAACTAATTATAATACCCTCTACCTGATAACAGCACGCCTCACTGTTAGACTACAATTTTTCCTTAATAATAGTACAACTTATGATCAACCATTACCAGACCACACATGGTGAACCACTGTCACACCACACCTTCTGATTGATAACAGTATCGCTTATAATCAGTCATTATATGAGTACACCTTGTACCTGCTAACACTACAGCTTATGAAGACACTATTACTAATATTGATTAACAAACTACTCCTTATGTTAACGATGTAGGTTACTACTTACCATTGTCAACTAGGAAACCTAAATGTCAGGCCACGACGTTCTGCTTAGTAACGTTGCTAATTACTGCCAACTTCTGTTTAACTGTATACCATAATTATAAAAACAAAGTATAAGTTCTTATTCATTACTGTCAGGTCAAACGTTCTAACTCATGAAAATTAACAACCACTACTAGCCTCATCAGACTAATCAAAATACAGTCCAATTACAGTCACTGCTAAAAGTTTCTATCTAATAGCAGATAATGAAAGTGCATCATTATTAGCAAACACTGTCACAAAAACAACATATTTTTAACAATCAATATTAAGTACTTGAAGGTATAAACAATGCAGATTATTGGCAACAGCTGTCACGTACTTACAGATATGAACAATACAACCTACTGAACACAAGTGTCACGTACCTCCAGATAACAATAAAACTTATTAGCAACAACTGTCATGTACTTCAGATATAAACAATACAACTTACTGAAAACAAGTGTCACGCACTTACAGATAACAACAATACAACCTACTAGCAACAACTGTCATGTACTTACAGATAACAACAATACATATTATTAGCAACAATTGTCATCTTCTTACAGATAAAACAATACAACTTACTGGAAACAAGTGTCACGTACTTACAGATAACAATACAGCTTATTAACAAATAGCGATCAAAGTATTTTTCATTTGCTTAATAACAATACAGATTATTGCAATAAATTTAAAAGAGTAGACATTACTAATACGAGTTGTATGATCTGGCCTTTCTTACAACTATATGATTAATAAAAATAGCTGTGATTCATCACTTAGTTTTAAAACAGTGTTTGTACTGGCAACATTTACGGAAAGTGTACGTTGTACCCTTCTGCATCTCACTTACTATCAATCATGGGAAAAGCGAAATAAAAACCCTTCAGTATATAACAATTAATTACCGAAGACTATGTAATGACACTCGTAAAATTAAAATACGTTCATTAACGAATACGAAAACAAAGTTTCGGACAAAAGCCCCTAATAGAATGAACGACTGTTGTTTTCGTATTCGTTAATAAATTTATTTTAACTTGGCTTGTGTTTCACCTTATTTATGTTACATTTTGTAATTTCCTCGCTCACGCAGTTATTTCGAGAAGGCTTAAGCAAGAATATTAGTAATTAGCTGTAGTAACTGGCAACAATACCTAAAACAAAGTATCTTCTCTAAATTGTATAAATAATATTTCTTTCGTAAAGAACGTAATGGTTCAGTCAATTTTGTATAGAACTAAATATTTTTAGGTGGCGCTACAGTAGATAAAAACAATGAAGCACGTAAAGACGTACAACGCATGACTCATCTTGTAGAAGTCTTGACGAATTCCTTTTTCATAATATCAAGTAAGTAGTTAAGAATGGGGTTTCGAGCAAAAAACCCTTATCTGCACGTTTCTCTTATGTGGATCAAGGGTAGAAAAAAAAAGTGTATGATTCATTCAAATAAATATGTTCATACCTGTTATATCGTAATTCAATAAATAAAAACTCGCATACCAGGCTGCATTTCGTGTTTTGTTTTGATTTTCAAAATAAGCTAAAGGCACAAATAAATAAATACCACCATTGTCATTGTTAGCAACCTATACAATAACCAAGATAACTATTAATTAGCTAATGTTATGATTTTTAATTACTAAATATAAATACGTAACCAGTTTTTATCATACTTTTCGGTCGTTAAACTGCTGTCATGTTAATGGAAGTCCCGATATTGACTATTTCGGTGATGATAGTAGCTGGAATTCGATCCAGTTTGCCTAATAGTGTATTACGACGCCCTCAGGACTATTTCTGTAGTGAGAGTGACCGTGTTTGATCCAGGGTCTTCTTGATAGTGTGCTATCCATGTCCTTGGAAGGACTATTTCTGAAGACAGAAGCAATACGTAGGATAAAACTGGTTAGTAATTAGTATCTAGTAATAGCAACTATGTGTAACTAATTAAGAATTAGATGTGTGTACAATCTATTAATCATAATGGTTGATATCCGATTACCACAACTATATAGTAAGTATATAAGTAAAATATACTTCTATCGATAATATGAATATTTGTAAGGCCAGTTTTAAATTAATAGTTTTTTTTTATATCAGGTAAAAACCATGAGTCACCATTATGACTATTTTTGAAAATATTTTCCCAGAAAGCTAAATGCTGCATCATCCCATTTGCTCATTATTTTTTATATTTCTCAAGGTGTGTTGTGAGAGTTGATTTTATCTTTATATTTCAGAATTCTTTATAATACATTTTGTTTAAAATGTCTATTTCTTGTAAAATTAACAAAATACCAACCATAAGAGATGAAAATCAGTTTTTTTGTTTGACTCGAGCGATAATAAATAGTTTTAAACCTCTAATTTATGATTTTTTTTATGGACTACACGCATTGTTTTCGAGAAGTAAATGTAAAGTCAATGAAGAATAAATTGATTGACAAACGTGATTCCTTTTACTTAACGACTAAACGTGATACATTTTACTTAACGACTACCCTCTCATTCTGAATAATTTTTATAACATTATATTACTGTCCAGCCCAAAATAGATTTTTTTTATCGAACCAAATTTGTTGGCTGCACGCACAGTATTCGGGCAGTGCATTAACGACAAAATTCTTTATACAAGTTAGGTTTCTGTCACCAGCATTTGAAACATCCCATACAAACAAGTATTTCATCCGATAACGCGATACGTTCTTCTACCAAGTCCTATAAGCACTGTAATACAAGAAGTTGACTTACGACTGTAGTGATGATTCAGAGTTATGCATGCCCTTGCCCTTCGATTCTAAAATTACACTCGTCAAGAACACGTGATATATTTAGTAATCTGTTTGATACAAATTGCACATTAACGCCTGTGACCTCGATCTTTGACCTAGAGAATCAAAAATGTAGCTTACTTTTTTAAAAAAAAGTATAAACTATACATCTTCACAGCTTTATTAACAGTGTCACCTTAATGGCGCGGCCAAGTTAATATAATCTGGTTATAAGAACTGTCGCAGTATATTCCCCCTATTTTCATTGAAGATAATATATATAATACCAAGTTCGGTGAATGATCTAGACACATGTGTGACTGTTTTGGAGAGAAAATTAGAACCTCTTGAAATATTGTAAAGCACAAGGAAACAAACACATAACTGCCTCATGATACCAAAGTATTTATTTTTTTTATCAATCGCATGACAATACAAATCATTTATTTTCGAATAAATGTTCAGAACATTTCTATTTGTTGTTCTTATCTGTTCTAGTCCACATATACATGTTAAAAGTATATAGGCAATTCAGAAACGTGCATAATACGATTTTTCCTGGCTTTTGGAATCACGGGTATTAGTAGTGCAGAGAAGTAAATAAGGGTAAGTTTTTCTTGTGCAAAGTGTTATTTGAAGTAAATTATTTAGCACATTTGATAAAAATGAAAAGGCTTAACAGTACTTTAATATACAAATATTTTTTATTTACTCTTCGTCGAGGTACAATATACTCAGTTCGTATGTACGTGTACGATGTCGCAGACCGAAGTTGAAATATTATTAAAGTGTTATTTGAAGTAAATTATTTAGCACATTTGATAAAGATGAAAAGGCTTAACTTAACAGTACTTTAATATACAAATATTTTTTATTTACTCTTCGTCGAGGTACAATATACTCAGTTCGTATGTACGTGTACGATGTCGCAGACCGAAGTTGAAATATTATATGATTAAAATCCCTTCTTATTGATCAAATATGAGTAAAGTTTGATGTTTGTACAAATATTATATAATTATTCTTGAATTGGAACGCTACATTTTTTTTTGGAGGGGAGGAGGAGGAAACGATATTCAGTTACTTAGATTGTTTGTTTGTTCTTGAATTTCGCGCAAAGCTACACGAGGGCTATCTGCGCTAGCCGTCCCTAATTTAGTAGTGTAAGACTAGAGGGACTAGTCATCACCACCCACCGCCAACTCTTGGGCTACTCTTTTACCAACGAATAGTGGGATTGACAGTCACATTATAACGCCCCCACGGCTGAAAGGGCGAGCGTGTTTGGTGGGATGGGGATTCGAACCCGCGACCCTCAGATTGCAAGTCTAGTGCCCTAACCACTTGGCCATGCCGGGCCCCAATTACTTAGAATACTTGCTATTAACTCTTCTCTGCCATGGGCACATGGATGTACACCTTTAAAGCACTGCTATGTGATTTTAGAATTTTGTACCATCATGAAGAATGGGTATTCCCCTTCAAACTTCCCAGAATTTACCACTTTAAAGTTTTACGTGTTTTTTTATTTTATTTTATTGTGCATCAAATTATACATCTGGTACTGGAAGAGTAGCTTATCTATATACTTGGCAGTGAAAGTTTCTCTGAGCTCTATTTAATATTCAAATTTGTAATTATAGGATCAGTCAAATTTTATAATTTTTACTATTTTGTCAATTTGCTGCAAACGCCAACTGTGGCGATGGCTAGAACCCGGAGATTGTCTTTAGCAATACAATGTGTAATTATTGTCTTACAGAAATTAGTCATTATAAAACATGTTTTACACAAACATTTGCCAGTAAATTGCAGTTTCGTTTTACTAATTATTATGATAATGCTTTTTTTACACTAATACTTAAAACTTAAAAAACAAATAACACAGAATGAGCCTAAAACCTATTTCTAGTTAATAGCACTGAAAACAACAACAAAAATGCTAAAATAAGTTTCATGAATCTAAACAACTATTTGACAAAAATCTGAGAGTTCCCGCTTATAACTGGCTAACCGCTGGACCGATTGTCACCAATCTTGATATTTACCTTTAGGGCCCTTCGACGAGCGACAATGGATCTAACCCCCGAGAGCTCCTGTGTCTTCCCCGTGCGTTGCACGGGTGCGTAAGCTAGCTTAAAATCAGTTTCATTTAATACAAAACGTGTTGTTTTTTAATTATTTAACGAGTTTTGAACATTATTAAAATAGGCCTACTATACTTCTTTGGCTTGCTCTCCCAAGCAGTACTGATGAGCCGTGATATCAGTGAAACTATTCGAATGTAGAGGTAGTAGCCAAACAAGTGATAGATAAGCACTCTGCGCCATTTATGGATTCATTTCTTCACTGAAGTTACACATTTCAGTGTTTGTTGAATTTCGCGCAAAACTACACGAAGGTTATCTGCGCTAGCTTTCTAATTTTGAAGTGACGCCCACAGCGAACTCTTGGGATAATTTTTACCAACGAATAGTGGAATTGATCGTTACTTTATAATGTCCACTCGGCTGAAAAGGAGATGTTTGGAGATGGGGTTCGATCCCGCGATCCGCAGATTGCAAGTCAGCGCTCTAACTGTATTTTTAGTGAGGAAAAGAAAAATTCACAATTAATACATGCAAGAAGTTATCACTATAAAACTATATGCTAATCTCAAAGTCCACGAATTTTATATAAAACAATCGTTTACGAGTACATCAATAATAACGGTCCAAGAAACGTATGCGACAGAAATGATAGAAATGCACGTAACAGTAGTGATCTAACAAATGCAACCAACAATAGTGGTACAACAATCATTTGTAGCTGTAGCGACTTAATAAATGCAGTGTTGTTACCATTGTCAATTGTTTCATATATTACACAATTATTCTAATAGAAGAAAAGTGGGTTACGAGTCTAAAAACTGGAGGGGGGGAGACAATCTATTTTTTTAGTTGTTGTTATTCAGAACTTTTTTCTGAAAAATATCTTCATACATTTAATCTTGAAAATAATACTGTCTTTGCCTATTATTATTTGTTTGTTAAGATATATCAATCTAATATTAACCCAACAGAAATACCACCCAAAATATTTAATTACATGCTACACATAGTGTAAAACCGTTTCATCAATAGTAGTTACTAGAGGAAGATTTTACCTTTTAATTTGACAAAATGTGACTTCCTAAACCGGGTTTTTGGTTATAAAAACACACACACACACGCTTATTTTGATAAATTTACTTAGCTTATTAACACAACCACAGCAAGCCCGTTTCTTTCAAATAACTTTTTCATCTTTAGAAGTGGCACATTATTTTTATCTATTTGGTAACTTTATACACTACTGATACAAATGAACTGATTACTACGTAAATATATTAAAATAATATACATAAAAAAACTTAATCTAATATTTAAAAGTTCCGATTCTGAGCGTCAAAACGGACTAAGCATTGTAAATCAATAGGTCAACGTTTATGATAAAAATCTACAGTCTAACATGATTTTTATCAGCCTATCGTTTAATTTGAACATTTTTCTTGCCAAATTTATCACATGACGGCAGAATTAAGGGTTATTTGTTGAAGATCCCCAACAACTGAATTCAATTCTCGTTGCTTAGTAACCAAACTTTTATAACACGAGGAAACACGCGTATACATTTGCCGTCCTTTTGAATGTTGTTTAAAATTCTGTCATTGTACCATTTTCTACAAGTCAATCGATATTCTAAATCTATATATAGTACATAAGCAAACTGGAACACCAAAGCTAGCTCAACTGTTACCAACTGATCATGTATATATATATATATATATATATATATATAATTTGTAAAAATAATTGAAAGTACTTTCTTGTAAAAATTGCCATAAATATATATGAAAGCAAATTCATTATTGCTGTATGAAATTGAAGATTTTATTTTATTAAAACGATATTCCAGAAGTTTTGAAAATATCACATGACAAGATTTATATAAAATACACTGTCAGTTCATACAAACTACTGTTAAGTTTTTGATAAAGAAGCATTTCAAATATGACTATTTACACCACAATATATACTGCATATACATGTTAGGGTTGATGAATGACTCACGGCAGTCATAATGCCCATGAGTACACAACAATACCCGGCAGCGTCCATTGCTAGCATTAAAAAAATATTTGAAATGAACGACCTATGACTCGTGGTGTGAATCATTGCCATGCACGTGCTTACAGCAGGTGAATAAATGGTACAGTGGCGCCAAAATACAAATTAAAAAATTCTATATAGTCGTATCTTGTTACACATATTGTGTCATTTTCGGGATACGAGATACGGTTAACCCTACTGAAAATCTTCTTGTTCTTGTGTTGAATAGTTATCAATTATCCCTCCGGTGGATAAATGTATTAACAAAAACCTGTTTCATTACTTATTTCCATTCTACAAAAATGGATAATGACTGACAGTTAATCAACTTACTTCTTATAATCAATTTGTGTGTTCCATCTGCCTGATGTAATAAAGCTGTTTAACGTATCACTCCACCCTTCCCCTTGTCTTTTAATAAACTTATATTTTGTAGGTACACATGGCTATAATGATCCTTCTCTCGCATCATTCCAAACCATTCATAGCCCTCTGTATCCTGAAAGAGTACAGTTTTATTATATCTTTCCAATTTCTCAAGAGTAATAAAATTTGTACAAGTCTCTTGGCTGCTCACTGCACTCTGAAACTAATTAAACTATGCTATACACAAAAAAATATTCATACAAGGAACAAGTCACTGTCTTATGCCTATTCTACAAAGTTTCCAAAGTTTTAAATTTACCTTTCCAAAGGTTATGTTCTTATACTATATAACCTTTACTTGTTCTTTAAATGAATCTTGAATTAGTTTATAAATTACCAGATCTTTCTTGACATGCTCATTCTGTATTTACACACACACACATTTAATACAGTCTTCAATGTGAACTTCATCATTTTTAAAGCGTCAAAGAATCAATAACTCATCTATATATATGTGGCAAACTTATGAGACCAAAAGACTAACTCTGTAGCCACAAGTTAAGAGCAAATATTCTTTATTTCATATACTCTCTCATAATTAATGCTTCATTTAAACAAAACAAATACAGAAAGATCAGCAGAAATAAATTCTTAAATATTATTTATTTTCTTTTATTTGTACATTCGCTGTAATATGGTCTTCTGAACAAACGCATAACCATGTAAACAAACTTTATCATCCATCTCATTCAAATATGCAGGAAGTAGCAAATTGTTAGTATGACTCACTTTATTAATATAGTTCTTAAATTCTTTAGTACACTTCATAACATTCCTATTTTCATATGTCATGCAAGACCGTATGTGAGGTGGTATCTGTATGTACATTAGATACCTAAAAACTCCGAGACCAACAGAAACAATTTGGTTACATCACTAACCTGCTCTTACATATCATAAAAATTTACTTGCATAGCCTTGAAATGGTGGGCCCTCACCACTTTTTTACTGGCAGTGGAGCAAATGTAACAATTACAACGCATTTCAACACACTCATTGCAAAAAATAAATTATAGAATCAAAAATAAGTAAACCAAAAACCTGATTTCTATTTCAAGATAACTTTTTCATCTTTATTTTAACTGGTATCACTGAATATAAAAGGCTTGTTCTTTTTGTCACTCTGTTAAGAGCACTTTTACGCTCCTTTTTTTTTTCTTTCTGAACAATATATATCGTCGCATAGCAAAAAATACTATCACCCGATTGTTCTTAGGTCAACTATGGTTTTTATGTTGAATGTTCAATATTTATGTTGATTTGTTTGAAATGTTTGTTTTTAATTTTTTTGATAACTTAGGTGATAAATCAGAAATTTTATGACACTGAGTTGTAGTCAAAAGCTAAATAAAATTTACCAAGCAGTGTTTCAGCTAAGCCTTACGTTACGTTTATGTATTAGGCATAATGCTTAAATTAGACTACAAATAGGCCTACTATTATGTAGAATTAGTATTTACTTGTTCTTTAAATGAATCTGGAATTTGTTCATAAATTACCAAATCTTTCTTGACATGCTCATTCTGTTTTACACACACACACATTTAGTACAGTCTTCAATGTGAACCTTTAACATTTTTAAAGCGTCAAAGAATCAATAACTCATCTATATGGTGGCAACCATATAATGCATTGTTGCCCGATGAAGGCTCCGGTAAGACGGCAGAAAGATCGCAATAAAAGTATTTTAACGTAGAGAATTGTCCGTTTATAATTCTACATATTAATTTACCTACGTTATGAGTCTTAAACAACAATTAAGCCTACTATTACTAATTATAAAGTCAATGTTTAAATAGTTTTAAGTGGTGAATAAATGTTAATTAATAAATATTCTTTTGATTTTTTAACGCATATATTACCTACTTGGCCTTAAAACATACAGAAAAATAAACGTTTATTACTACCAAAGATCTTTTATCTTTTGTACAGTCGAAAGAGTTGAAAATTCGTGTCGGAATGTCCGCACTATGTTTTCTACTTCCTGACCTAGAACACAGTGAAAAGGCTCAAGAGTGCTATTTAAGTCTCTTTCAGAGCGCACATGTACTTTTGTGCACGATAACATGTCATGTGGTGATTAAAGAATTACTTCGAGACTGATGAAATAAGTGAATAGTAGGTGTGTTTTGAAGATACAAACAAATTCGTTTAGTTAAATTCTAAGATTTTTGTTAATCATTCAACAATGGTTCCCGTCATTTTTCACGAGCATTTATACTTGTTTGTATTATATATATTTATATAGTTAAAAGTTACTTCCTCTACACTCACTACATAGAAACATGTTCATATAATGTGCAAGATGGCTTACTTTGCTTGATAATGTATAACATTAGCTTGAATGATTAATACATAGAGACATATTCATATTGTTACGACAGCGGGGGTCACGTGACGCTAGTAACACGTCACATTCTCGAAGGTTCGTGAATCCTCGAGTGTTTACTAGATTTGCGGTTTTCTTGTATATATAAAACGGCCAAGAAGTGACCGCAACAATGTAATTGAACTGCAGACAGAGAGACTGACAATTCAGTCGAGCACG
>NW_013672220.1:38824-45025 GCF_000517525.1 Limulus polyphemus
ATATAGTGCAAGATGGCTTGCCTGATCATACACTATACAACGTTAGTTTGAATTATAAAGAAATAAAAACGTATTAATATACAATGTAAGATGGTTTGCCTGACGATATACTGTACAACATTAGTTTGAATTATTTTAAATGTTTGTTGAATGTGAAAGGGTACATTTAGTTCGATCTTGATGTTTTGGGTAGTCATTTTTGTTGTATGAACTATAGGTAGTTTTTGTTTTTTTTTGGCTCTTATTTTCTTGGGTAAAGTTCATCTTCTGAGGTTATTATCCATTTATAAGTACATACAAGGTAAGATATTTAATATCAGATTATTGGTATAATATATACAATTTTTACACAGGGTGTCTAAACATTTTCCAGCTTCAATAATGTTAGTTATGCAATAATATTTACAGAAAATTTATAATTATACAAACATTTACTTGAAGTACAAGAATGATATGGTGAACATTAGTTGCATTAGAACGTTCATAATAAAGGAAATATTTTTGTGATACCTAACTTATGATAATAATAATAAAAGAATATACAATAATGATATTCTAGTGATACAATAATACTTAATAAAATTTCAATGATCTATGATAGTTATGTTATCATGCTTAAATTTTTTTCCCTCAGATGCAAAAAACCTAAGATTGTTACTTATGTGCCTGAGTTGCATAATTTTTCAAGAACTTTCAACATAGTCAGGTTAAAATAAAAACATTTTAATTCAACCTCTAAAATACTGTCATTATTGAACTCTTTTTTTTTTTAATGATTTTGTTAGAGTTCCATATACTTACGACCCACCTGCTATGTATATTCTGTCAGTTAAATTATGAACATTAAATGAAAAAAAAAGGAATTATAATATTTCCTTCAACTATTTACAACTAAAATTTTTTCCTCTTTCATTTTGACTTTTTGTTAATGAAAAAAAACACATGATTTTGCTAATTCTGAATTATCAAAACCATGTCAGTTATGTAGGATACAGAATATGAATATATGTTAAATTTTTGTATTGATTAGAAGTTAAATGTGAGTAACAAAAGTTACACTTCCAAAACAATGAAAACCTAATAATGCAAAAGTGTTAAGTCATACCTGGTTCTCCTTCTGTCTCGACAAGAGCAACTGCTTTTGACAGAACATCCAATGGGGTTTCTGCAATTTCCATTCTGTCCATTTTATTCTTTGGTAGGTAGTTTATCTTAAGAAAAAATGTATTATTTCCCCTCAAACAACTGTATCCTTCTTAGTGTGCTACATGTTATGTATACTTATACCACTGGTACTTGTCTCTCAGTCAGTATTATACTAACATTGCAGCACAAAGAGAATTTTTCAGATGGTAGTTATTCAGAAACTCAAATCAAAATAAGAAATTTTCTGACTCATTTAACTTGTTTTACTTAATATTAATCTTACTTTAAAGCTTTAAAACAGGTTCATCTAAATTTAACTAGGGCATTTAACATCTTAAATAAAAAAATGGATAAATAACTGTGTAGTTTTATTTTAAAAGCATATTTGTAAATATGTCAACATTTTGCAATTATTAATATTCAAAAGCATTTTGTTACCACAGAGCTCACTTTGTAATGAAATGCAAAATAGCAGTGCTCTCTAACTCCCAGTCACAGAGGGAGAGGTATTTTTAAAGTTTCTCAGCTTCAAGTTTTGTGAGTGCACCTGTGTTGAAATTTTTTAAATGTATAGTCTTTGCCACAAACATAATAAAAGTAAGCCAATCACTGAGCACAGTGACAGCCAGAAACTGGTACTTGAAATTTCCAGATTCAAGTTATATTGTAACAAACCTAGTTATTACCAACTGTCAAAAATAAAACAGGTTTAAATTAAAATAATTTTGAAGATGTCTAGAATTCTACAATTTTCTACCTTAAAGTTAAAGACAAAATAGATTAAGAAATTAAAGTGAGTTAATCAAATTCCCATTTTTTTTTATCATACTATTTATCTCAACTGAATAAACCACAAAGTAAGTTATTCCACTAATGGTTAAAACTAGGAGTCTGGTGGTAGTTATGTCAAAATGTACTTGTTATTTGGGGGTACAGCACCATATGATCATTAACTGTGCAAAATATCATATGCTTATGAACCTTGTATGTGGCAAAAAATATCTAAAAACATTGTAAATGCTATGTGATAGGTTGAAAGTGCTAGCCATTAATCAATTGTTACTTGCTGTGTAAGGACAATATTACTATTAGTATTACAGTGAGAAAAGTAAAAATTAAGATAAAGATTTAGAAGTTGAAGCTAACTAAAGAATGTCTTTAACTAACAGGAATAAATTCACATAATAAAGAAAAAGTGGTCAGAAGATGAACTCCTTAAGAAAAAAATCCATTATGTACCACCGACATTGCTAAGGAAATAGCAAGCCTATTGTTCTAATTTGTCTATCTGTACGTTGTAACTTATTACTTCTAAGTTCTAGCACCTATGGCGATAGTTCATAAATAAAATAACCTAGCTATAACTTACTGTACAGAACTGATTAACACATACTGACACATGAACTCCTAAACACTTAAAACAGTTATTTCATAAAAACAACGACATAATGATACGACCTTATATTATGGTTATAATAGTTACTCTCAACTAGGAGTCGTCAACTTGTAAATTGTATTTGTACTTTTGTTGCACTTTAATTTCTAAATTCTATGTAATGCATGGTGGCATTAACTAATAACTAGTTATATTATAATGGTTCATTTATTTGTAAATATTAATTGGAAGGTTTTACTATCACTAACACTAGTAATAGTATTACTATTATGCTTTAGTTTATACTTGCACTATACTAAGTTATAAACTTTACTAAAATTTGTTAACACTCAACAAAGCTGACAACTATTTACCGAAACAAACGGACTTACTTTATGATATTAATTGAACAGTCTTTTCTCATATGCGTCTTCAACACTTTTTAGTTACGTTTCTTGTTCTGACTACTCTTACACAAACAACGAAAGCTCTTATCTAGTCAGCGAGTTCACATAACGTTGGTATGAACGAAAACACGCATGGTATGAGATGACATTTCTCTCACGTGATACAGCTCCTTAGGGCTGATTTGTCGTTTAAAAGATTGGTATTTCAGATGACCTGCCATCTACAAGAACAAAACTAAACTATTTTAAAAGCATTGTATATAATTTTGAAAAATAAAGCTATAACAATAACTGGCGTCTTTTACGGGTTCCTAATCAAATTTTTCTGACAGTGCTTAGATATAATATACTCATCCAATTACAATACGTTCGACAAAAAACTGTCAAATATACTTCAACCGTTTCGATTGTAAACATAGATAATTAAGTGCAGTTTAAGAATAAAATATTTTGTTAGTAGCTATCTACAGCTAGCTAATTAAAGTCTGAATATTAATTATTTGTGTCTTGTACTAACTTGAAAAGACTGCAATAGTCACGAGAAGTATGTATAACCACAAATCTAGAAGTAGAAAAGTATAATTTTCATTGAAAAACATAACACTGACTTCAACTTAAATTATTGAAATGCAAAGCTAAACAGCATATTTTACCAAGACTTAGATAAAACTTTGTCAGTAACTGATATTTCTACTGTATTTGTGATAAGAAAATTACGTGTTTATTATGCTGAAACTAAGTGATTCTTATTTAAATCAATATCATTATGGTGAAAGGATACATGCATATTCTATCGGTTTGTATGAGTTGTAAGTGTTTAAGATGCAAAAATCTTGTTCTAATAATGGACAAAAACTCACCTATATATTTTTGGAAAAGTTTCTAAGTAACAGCCACAACACATGCATATGTATATATTAAGCTTTAGTGACCAGCTTATTATGTAAGAAAATCTTTATAGCGAAATTTACACACATTGAATTTAACCAGGAGATATAACTGGCTTTACATAATTTATATGCACCATTTCTCAAACTTCATTGAACTTGAGACGCTAAAAATCTGGTTTTCCATACCTGTGGTGGGCAGAGTACAGATAGCTCATTGTTTAACAACAAACAAACCAAATCAATCATTGAACTAGGAATCTGAGCTCTCGTTTAATGTTTTACGAAGGTTTCTTAGAAAACAGTTTATCCAAAATATGTTTCTAAAGTTTCACCACTTGTAAATGATTACTTACTATTGCGTATCTGTTTGTTTGTTAATTTCCGGTAGAAATTCTTTCCGAGGAACTTCAGCGATACAAGTCCTTTCTTGATTAAACCAGTTAATTATTTCGTAAATTGCCCGAAACTCACCGTGACTACTGTTCGCTTAACCATCCCCCACTTTTCTCTGCCAAGCTTATATACTAACAAAGAGGCGTCTCTCGATCACACTCGAACTTCCCCGATAATTCTTAATTAAAACTAGTTTATTCTTTCTTGATACAACTTTTTAGTACACAGAATTTCCACAGTCACTTTAAACTTAACAACCTTTATAACACACGCTATAAATCACAGTGATTCACACACTTTACTTCGGTGCCTACTGTTCACTTGACTCAATTATCTATCTATCTCTTCAACCTATCTGCCTCTGTAATTGCACTGGTTTTACTTGCCAGGCTAATATACTAAAAGAAGAAGGAGCCTAGAACAAACTAGAGTTGCCAGGAAAATTCATGATCCTTCCAGAAACTCCAGCGCTCATGCTTCCAGCATTGCGTGACTTCCACTGTCGTAACACTGCCCCTTCCTTAGTATTGTTTGGGACGAACAATAGCCACTTACATTAAACCAACAGATAATTAATAATAACTTAATTAAATGTACAGAAGTTACAAACACAAAATTAAAATACAACAAAGTCTCTTGATTTTACAGGACGTTTCTTCTTTTGTACTGGTCTCCGTCTCGTTGGCTTCTGCTTCACGTGGGATTCATCTGCTCCATCAGGAAATGTCCCATTATCAGCAGCAGCCACATTAGTGGTAGTAGCTTTATTAGTAGTTTCACTATTTTCCCTCATAAAACCAGGTAGAGTTTCTTCTTCAACAGTGGCTTTTTCAGGTGACACGTCTTCAGCAGCGTCATTTGTTTTGTTGTTTATTTTGTTCCAACTGAAATGTCCTGGACCATGATAACACCAAAGCCTATTGGCATGCACCACCTTTGGCTTATCTCGCCGACTACATTTTATGCGGAAAGTCACGTGTGAGAGACGATCCACCATGTCTTATGGGCCTTCCCATGAAGAAGACAACTTAGGAGACTTCCCTTTGGTCTTCCTGGGATTATACAACCACACATTGTCTCCTGGTACAAAGCTGACTTCAGTAGATTTCTTATCATAACACAGTTTCATGGAATCAGCAGACATTTTAAAGTTGGAATGCACTTGATGATGAATATCATTCATTCTTTCAGATAACACTTTCACGAACTCTGGCACATTTTCAGGTAACTCTTCGTAAAGTGGGCGTTTTGTTATCAGGTCCACTGGCAAACGAAGTTCCCGACCAAACAGCAGGTTTGCTGGAGTGTATCCAGTGGCTTCATGCTCTGCTGTCCTATAGGCCATTCACAGTGGAGGGAGTAGAACATCTCAGTCATCTTGGCGACTATTACAAAACTTTGCCAATTCCTGTCCCAGTGTCCAGTTGTAATTTTCTAACATCCCATCAGACTGTGGTTGAAGTGGCGTTGTTTTGGTCTTTTGTATGCCAAAGAACTTGCAGCATTCATGGAACACAGCTGATTCAAAGTTACGGCCTTGATCCGAATGCAGTTCGTATGGTATAACAAATCTAAAGAAGAAATCATTAATAGCCATTGTATATAGTTGTAGCTTCCTGATTTGGTATTGCATATGCCTCAGGCCACTTGGTGAAATAATCCATCACCACACAAATGTACCTGTTTCCAGCACGAGTTTGGGGCAAAGAACCAGCAATGTCAACGGCTACTCTTTCCATTGGTGCGCCAACTTGATATAATTTCATTGGAGCACGTCCTTTATGCTTGGGTCCCCTTTTAGCACAACATGTACTGCAGGTCCTGCACCATTCTTCCACATATTGCCTCATACCTATCCAGTAAATTTTCTGTCGTAGGTGACTCAATGTCTTCTTAACTCCGAGATGTCCTCCTGTTAAACTATCATGTTACTGATGCAGCACAACTTCCCATAACTTTCTCGGTATAACCGTTTGCCAGCTCGTCAGTT
>NW_013672220.1:46088-47998 GCF_000517525.1 Limulus polyphemus
CTGTTCGCTTAGCCACCCCCGTCTTTTTTTTGCCAAGCTTATATACTTACAAAGAGGCGTCTCTCGATCACACTCGAACTTCCCCGATAATTCGAGAAACTCAGTCACGCATGCGCTAGCAGCGTCACGTGACTTCCGCTGTCGTGACATTGCTTATAATTTTGCAGTAATAAATTTGCAACTCTACAGCAGGGACGTCAGTAGCTTTCATAGGCTCTGGGGAAGGTTTGGTATCTGCACTTTCCCTTCAATCAGTTCCTACCTTTCCTCCAAAAAAACGTGGAAATAAGCCAATACACACTGTATTGCATTAATAAAACTTTGTAGTGTCAGCCAATTTTGGAACGACATTATGACATGTGGAGATTGCAATCACTTTATATAAAATTATTTGTATATTTGTTTTAGAACAAAGTCACATAGGGTTATCTGCTGTGTTCACCACGGGGAATTGAACCCCTGATATTTTTGTTGTAAGTCTACTTACTTGTCCCACCAGATATCCGTATCAAATGAATTGGCAATTTCAGTGAGAAGAACAATAGATGGAACGATAGAGGTAGAGCACGATAGATTAATATATATATATATAATTCCATAACGTCATGCAGTGTGTTAATAATGCGGTAGCCTACTAATCTAATGTTTTGAAATTTAATTGTGATTAGATATGTATTTTACTTTAAAGTTCTGTAGCAGTAACCACAATCGACAGTGGTTTTATTTCTGTTTTCTTTGACGATCGGATCACCAGGATTTTAGCTCCAAATGCCAATACATTCAGATATTCGTTTTGTTTCCTTTATACTATAGAGTTTAAATGCAGTCAATGACTTCTAGAGCGAAGATCCCTTTGATTTCCGATTAGTAACAAGAAAATAGCAGTAAAACCAAATTATACCTGGTATTGTGCATATGATTGCTATTGAATCTCAAATTGCTAAAATACTTCAAGTGATTTTTTTACAAGAAACAAAACTACAGCATAAACACATCGGAATAAAAATAGCACTAAGTAATAAGCTTGCTGCAAGAAAACAAAAAAGGAAAATATTGGTGCTATATTCAGTACTGTTTATAAAAATAAACAAGATATAAGAATGATTTATATATTGATTTTATCTAGCTCTTGCCGAGGTGAGGTAAATAATACCCACATTAAATTAAATGTAATAATTAATTAATTGTGTCAGTAAAAAGTTCATTCTCTTGGCCCTCTGTCTGGCAAAGGATTAATTTGAAATATCAAAGTTCACAGTGCGAGCTAAGATTGTAGGACATTATCCATAAAGAACAATATCCCCTTGTCTCAGTGAGTGTCCCCCAGTGACTCAACGGCAAGTCTGAGGTCTTACACCGCCAAAAACCGGGCTTTGATACTTGTGGTGGGCAAAGCCCAGAAAGCCCATTGTGCAGCTTTCTGCTTACCAACAAACAAACAAACTTCGGTGGTCGTGAGTCTTCTGTTTATTAAACTCAAAGTTAAAAGAGGGCTATCTTTGTTATTCGTCTATAATTTTTAAGTGACATATTAGGGGGAAGGCAGTTAGCCAACATTATCCACTGCCAACTTTTGCGCTAATCTTGTCAGACCGAACAGGGAATTTGACCATCATTTTTATAACGCACCCACAGTCCCAAATGCGAAGCACGATGTGTTTTTTGGCAGTAAAAGGACACGAACCACAGAACATCAATATCACAGTCTAGATGGTAACCACCGGGCCGCCCTCAGCCCGTGCGAGAGCTTTTATTTTGTACTCCCAAATCAATTGGTATAAAGTTTAGATTCAATTAACAAGTTAGAGCGAAATAAAAACGCATAAACAAACAAACACTAAAGCCAAATAATAGTAGTAAGTGTCATCTCAGAAGTTTGCTTACTTGTATAAAGCTAAAGGTGAAACAGC
>NW_013672221.1:0-7882 GCF_000517525.1 Limulus polyphemus
GAACGTTATTACATGACTGACAACCATTTTGTGGTGGAGTCTAATTTACTAACTGATGCTCAAATGGATCAAGACACTAAAACTACACCGCTTAGTATATCTGTCCTTCGCCAACATTACCAGTTAACAACTCATTCCAACACAGGAACTTCCTACTCCAACACTACCAGTTAACAAGCAGAATGTAAAAAAGTAAAAATAAAACTGAGTAAAGAGGTAGAAAGTGAAAAGTTGGTGAGCACAGATGGAGGAGGAAATTCATGTGTTGGAATAAGTTGTTAATTCGTAATGTTGGAGGAAAAAGTTCCTATGTTGAAGTGAACTGTTAATTGGTAGTGTTGGAGGAGGAAAGTCCTCTGTTGGAATGAGTTGCTAATTGGTAGTGTTGGAGGAGATAGGTCTGTGTTGGAATGAGTTGTTAATTGGTAGTGTTGGAGAAGGATGGTCCTGTGTTGGAATGAGTTGTTAATTGGTAGTGTTGGAGGAGGAAGGTCCTGTGTTGGAATGGATTATTAACTGGTAATGTTGGAAGATGAAGGTCCTGTGTTGGATTGACTTGTTAATTGGTAGATTTTGGAGGACGAAGGTCCTGTGTTAGAATGACTAGTTAATTGGTAGTTTGGAGGAGGAAGGTCCTGTGTTGGAATGGATGGTTAATTGGTAGTGTTGGAGGAGGATGGTCCTGTGTTGGAATGAGTTGTTAATTGGTATATTTTGGAGGAGGAAGGTCTTGTGTTAGAATGATGTCTGGACAGAGTAACAAGTTATACATCTACATTTTCCTAACTGACTGGACGAGTTTCGATATGAAGTTAGTCAGGAAATCAGATACGAAACCTCTCGACCTTACAGGAATAGAAAACAGTTACTCAACGTGTTACATGAAGATGAAAATTATTTTAAGAAAATCAGTTTTCCTGGACGAAATTCAACAATGTGTTGGGAAATCAGAATCACGAAGAACAGAAGTTATATTGTCAACGAACGAAAAACGAATGTTTATATTGCTCAGAAAAATGATATGCAGTTATTTAAAGCTAACAAAAAGATATTTTAAAGCGAGTTTTAAACAGTGGACAAGGATAGTAGTGATCTCTCATAATCTCCTCGTGAGGATAGACGAACAAGGAATCTACTTTTATGAAGTTGGAGTAAATAACCGCAGTTTTATCCACCCTTTACATTTCTGTCTCCCTGTATTCTAAAGAAACCCAAACACTTCCAAAATCAGAATAAGAATTACACTCAAAGGATAAAAAGCAGAAATTCAAAGCAATACATACTGATCAGCCACGTACATTAACTCTGAAAGTAATTCTTTCATCTTTGATGAAACATCAATCTTTAACACTCAAACAGTACTTTTACGAATCAACAATTCATTTATGCTTTATTTATTTATTTACAAAGTAATTTACAGACACGATAAAGTGATGGCTAGTAATCTATACGATCATCTAATTAACACTTATTAACTAATAATTAATGTTTTTAATTATTATTTTACTGTTAACATTTCTGATAACTTGATACTAATTACTAATTTGTTGCCTCCTGGTAGCTCAATGGTAATTATGAGGACTCATAACTCTAAAAATCAGGTTTCGATACCTGCGATGGACAAAGTACAGATTGCGTTGCTTTGCGCTTAACAACAAACTAATTTGTTTTTATCCTATGTTCCGTCTGATAACCTGCTGCCGTCTTCAGGAAAGTTCTTATGACTGTTTCTGGATTCGATCCTACATTTGTTTTTGATGCGTTATCCATTCGAAAGGGGATTCATTATATATATTGAAAAAGTCTGAGAGTCACTTATCAGTTAAGAAATCCATTTGAAAGAAACGTGGTTTTATTAGTAAGACATTGAATTAAAACATGTACCTACGAACAACAGAAATGATTTTTTTCATGAGAAAGACCAACAAATATTTTTCTCGTTCAAAAACGTTTATTTGAAAACAGGAGTTTGATACCTAACAACTCAGCTAAATTCATTAAACACTGGGCTGTAATAGATTATATATTTCACAGCTCATCTTTTTGTACTTTTAAATATTGTTGTGTTTCAGTTTCGACATCCTCTTTTGAGATTTCATCGACGTTTTCAATCATTATCTCTTCTTGCAAGTCATCCAAACGGTTTTCGTTTTTTGTAAATGGAGGTTCGGATACTTCCTCTGTGTTAAACTCAGTTTTGTCTATAATAAAGAGACGACATATGACATAAATAGTCAAAACGTTTGACTTCTTTAGGTGACAATGGAAGCCAACTTAGTACATCTTAATATTACACACAAACTTGAATGCAAGAAGTTTCTTTAAAAATAATTCAAATAATTATATTAATAAATAACAAAACATTGTAACATTATTTAGCATTTTTCTACTCATGGATTACAATGTAATATATTCACATCAAAATGTTGAATTTGAAGATTACGTTTCGACCTAGTAGCGGAGGTCTTGATCAGATTCATACAGACTTAACTCTTTAACCTTCATGCTTAAAGATGCCTGAATTTAACTTTTACCAATGGCACAGTGGAAAGTCTGAAGGCTTATAACGCTAAAAATCGAGTTTCGATACCATTAGTGGCCATAGCACAGATAGCCCATCGTGTAGCTTTGGGCTTAATAACAAACAAAACTAATGATGGTTTATGTAAACAAAGCTTCACAACGAGCAGTCTGTGCTGTGCATAACATGGGTACAGAAATCCAGTTTTTAGTGTTATAAGTGTTCAGACCTATCGCTGTACCGCTAGGGGGCAACCGATTACTGAGAAAAAGAAAAAAATAGCAGTAAGTACTTATGTATGGTTGTGGCTATCGGATATCAATCGTTGTCATGGGTAGTATCCTATGCCATCTAATTATTAGTTAGTAACTAATTTTATTATTTTTGTTAGCGATTATAAAGCTAAAAGTCGGGTTTCGATACCAGCGGTATTCACTGCACAAATATCCCGTCGTATAGCTTTGTGCTCAACAAAAATCAAAACTATTTGAACAACGAATAAAATCATTTCTATTACTTGTCAAAGTTTAATCAATCAATTAATTATTAGATGCTAATTAGGGCAGGTAATATGCTGCCATCTTTAGGAAAGTCTTGAGAAGGACATAGTTTCTGTGCTAATAGTGATCGGGATTCGATCCCAGATCTTTCTTAATAGAAAGTTTGATGCGTTACCCACTCACTAGTAACGACCTCTCTGCCATATATCATGGTAGACAAAATGGAATGACATTAAAATAAGAAAATATGAACCACACACGAGAAAAATATTCTTTGTTTTACAAATGTTCGTGTAAAACTACTTAAAGGCTATCTGAACTAGCCGTCCCTAATTTTTAACAGACAGACTAAAAGGAAGATAGCTAGTCAAAAACACCCACCGCTCACCCTTGTGTTACTCTTTCTGACAAGATGGTGGTATTTGACTGTCACCCTTATAACGCACCCATTGTCCCAAACTGCAGAGTGTGACTTTTTATTTTCTACATAACGGGACCCGAACTTTGGATCAACAGATTCATATTCCGGAACGATATCCACAGGGCCATACTCAGCCCTAAGACAAATAAAAAAGGCTTCTAAATCCAAACTCACAATACACTCAGTTAACGTTGCATAAAGTCAACAAAACCTGGCCATCCCTCATATAAATACTTAAATATTTATTTAATTCAAGACACACACAAGAGAAAAATAACATTAACTGTTCTGGAAAAAATACGTTTGGAAAAGTTATTTAATCTATTAACATAACTTTATGATGTTTCATGTCTTCTGGATGTTAAAACAATAAACTGTACAAAAATAATCAATATTCCAATTAGGTCTACATTTTATTTCACTGCCTGCGAAAGATACGTCTGTTGAACGATAGGCTTAACACGCCTATTCAGTTAGATAACCTAAATCACTACTACAGTGGTTGAGTACGTTATAAGAAAACGATGTTGGAGCCTCACCATGTCGTTATAGTCCAAGCTGCCACGTTCGGTCATGCTCTATATGACGACCTTGCATATTTGCAATAGCCCTGCAGCGTAGTTTCCAGTAGATAAAGCTTCGTCGTAAGGCTGCCATGTTCAGAGCACATACGTCCTCCTTTCTATCTTTCCATAATCCATATATTGTATGAAGACGTAGTTTTGTCTGTGACCTATTCCATGGTCGGAATACATAGAAATCCATAAATGCTGCATCTGGCGACTTTACCGGTAAGTATGGAATAGCACTGAAACCCATTTCATTCTCCAGCTGCTTGAGTTATGTGACGCTTGAAGGGATATGTGATGGAAGCAATTTGCGTTACTTTTATAGGCAGATATCCTTCTTGTTTATATTACCTACTGTTTTCCGGGACCATGGACAGCTTTTTCCACTGACCTTTATGTTCGTGGATTCCCACGTGTTACACAACAACGTATTTTACTTACTACGCCTGGGGTACGACTTGTCATTGGTCTCTTTCTGGGATGGTCCTGGTGCCCCAAATCAATTCATCTTTCTTGCTGTTGTTTCCCAATGCCATTAAGTAAGAGGAATATCCCCATCTTGGACATTCTAAATCAACAATATAATCTCCTCTTTATGATCTGAGTGTATGAATATTTTGCTTTGGAAAGGGCTTTTACTTACCCTTCCCAAAAGCGATCAGTTTTTAGTAACATCACATAACCTATGACACGCCTAACGATGTTAAAATATATTTCTGATACATTCCGTCCCACCGCGACTTTATATCAATGTGCTTGTCACGTGATTTGCTGATTTGTGTATCCAAAATCGTTTTAATACAACATACTCAACCCTGTATGTACAAAAGCTCAATAGTTTTTACACAGTTTACTATGGCTAACTGGTTTATTTTCAAATATGAGAATAATTCATTCATACAACACAATGGTACAAATTATAATAATTTCGAACATTTGCTGAAACTACGTATTTTATGTTCTCAACATTTCACGCTGTTGGCTTATTAAAGCGAACACCTTCCAGTAGCATATAGGTGTGGATAGAAAAAAATAGCCCAGAACCCCTATACGTGAGAACAGAACATCTGTAGTTCAACAATGTTTGTAAAATAAGTGGCAACAATGTAATAGAAATATTGAAATTTTCCTTTGTACTGTTTGTTTATTTGAAGTTAAGCACAAAGCTACACAATGGAGTCTCTGTGCTCTGCCCACAACGGGTATCGAAACATACCGCTGTGCCACTAGGGGGCTCACCTGTACTGGAGGTTAGAGGAAAGTTAGGACCTTTACCTAATTGGTTATAACTACTCTTAATTTTCTTTTGTCTCGATTCTACGATTATGACCTTTCTAGTTCAAGTTTTCTGAGCATAAAGAGTCTGTCATCCGGCAGAAGGGTGACCGGTATGACAAACGGTGTTTCACTTGCCGATGTAAGTCCTAATCGTTTTGTATAGATACTGATACTTCTTCTCTCACTAAATCTTGATTTTGTTTTAAATCAGTCAGTTAAAATGTAGATATGATTTTAGTTTTGGATTGTCGCGTTTCATTCTTTATTTCTGTTTTATGTGTTAAAATGATGTAGTTATTTCATTCAAAAAAGGAAGGAAGACAAGATCAATTCACCGAAAACAGTGGAAGGAAGACAAGTCCAATTCACCGACAACAGTGGAAGGAAGACAAGTCCAATTCACCGACAACAGTGGAAGGAAGACAAGTCCAATTCACCGACAAGACGACAGCAACTCCAACATTATTATCAACTGATACAGAATCCGTAACGATCAAATATTTTGATTTATCCAGACCATTGTCACTACATGTTTAGACCAAAAAAGCTTCGTAAAAATGTAAAAAACGTCTTATATAGTTTCAAGAACAACAAAGAAAAAATGCTCCCTCGAAAGGTCGAGATTTTACATTTAAGTTATTGTATAAGTGTGAGTGCCTTGTACTTCTTGAAATAGAGAAATGCTTCCAAAAATCTCATCAAATTTTGAGTAACCTGTTTACTTGGAACTCTGAACTTTAAACGTCAAAATGTCAAGTTGAAAACAAAACTTTAAAAATATATTTATTGAAAAAACATTTTCTGCCTTAGAAACCCCATCAAAATTTACTACATAACATCTGAACTTCATTCTAACAGAAGATCATATGTAAGATACGCCATCTAGGCAAAATATTTTAACTTTATGATTCAGCTACAGAAACAACTTATCCCTAGAAATTGAGTTTCGATACTCGTGGTGGGCAGACCACGGATAGCCCGTTGTGTAGCAAACATAAACAATTTCATATGCTCTTTGACAAAATTTTAAATTCCCTAAAATATATCATAGTACCACATTTTACAAGTTTTTAAACATTAATGTTGTTCTCCTACCGACAAAACATTAATATTAAGTTTGATACGGTGTCCTAATATCTATCATTTTCGTACGCTGAAGAGAATTTTTAGAACACCCAGAGATATTAGATGTTGTGGGATTATCTCTAACCACTCTTTTACAGACACTGTACTTTCTAATCAGTATCAACTGTTTCAGATTTGACCAACTAAAATCATAAGAAAATTCACTTTTGGTCGACTCACAACATCACAGTAAGTCATTCTGTTGACACGAGGCTTTTACTTTTTCTTTGTACACTTTTGTCATAGTAAATGTTTTTACTTTTATTTCTTTGTATACAAATACCAATAATACTCTGTCTTTATTTACATGAACTGTATTAACTCTGTTGTTTACACGTGTAAAGCAAAAACCGACTCTAGAGGTAGACTTAAATCGAATTTGTTTGTAAATGATAATTTGCAATACTTTTTGACATTTATAACATTAACACGAGACACACCAATCATGCCATCAATCTGATCTCCAAGGATGAAAAGAGCATTTATATGTGGATAATACTCTATATTAGTTAAAATGTAACATCACGCCTAACTAAGGTTCTGACTAAGGCAAGATTTCCCATGTTCTTAACTAAAACTATAGCTGATAAATCGGTTCAAAGTAACATTGTATCAAAGTGTAGGGCCGGGCGTTCTTAACCTAGACTATAACTAATGAATCGGTTCAAAGTAACATTGTATCAAAGTGTAGGGCCGGGCGTTCTTAACCTAGACTATAACTAATGAATCGGTTCAAAGTAACATTGTATCAAAGTATAGTCTAGGTTAAGAACGCCCGGCCCTACGAACCGATTCATCAGCTAAAGTAACATTGTATCAAAGTGTAGGAGCCAGGCGTTCTTAACCTAGCCTGTAACTAATAAATCAGTTCAAAGTAACATTGTATCAAAGTGTAGAGGCCGGGCGTTCTTAACCTAGACTATAGTTGATGAATCGGTTCAAAGTAACATTGTATCAAAGTGTAGGGGGCCGGGCATTCTTAACCTAGACTGTAACTAATAAATCAGTTCAAAGTAACATTGTATCAAAGTGTAGGGACTGGCGTTCTTAATATAGACTATAGTTGATGAATCGGTTCAAAGTAACATTGTATCAAAGTGTAGGGGCCGGCGTTCTTAACCTAGACTATAGCTGATGAATCGGTTCAAAGTAACGTTGTATCAAAGTTTAGGGTCGGGCGTTCTTAACCTAGACTATAACTAATGAATCGGTTCAAAGTAACATTGTATCAAAGTGTAGGGTCGGGCGTTCATAATCTAGACTATAGCTGATGAATCGGCTCAAAGTAATGTTGTATCAAAGTTTAGGGTCGGGCGTTCTTAACCTAGACTATAACTAATGAATCGGTTCAAAGTAACATTGTATCAAAGTGTAGGGGCCGGGCGTTCTTAACCTAGACTATAGTTGATGAATCGATTCAAAGTAACATTGTATCAAAGTGTAGGGGCCGGGCGTTCTTAACCTAGAC
>NW_013672221.1:8205-11016 GCF_000517525.1 Limulus polyphemus
GTTGTTAATTGGTAGTGTTGGAGGAGATAGGTCCTGTGTTGGAGTGAGTTGTTAATTGGTAGTGTTGGAGGAGGATGGGCCTGTGTTGGAATGAGTTGTTAATTGGTAGTGTTGAAGGAGGAAGGTCCTGTGTTGGAGTGAGCTGTTAATTGGTAGTGTTGGAAGAGGAAAGTCCTGTGTTGGAATGACTTGTTAATTGGTAGTGTTGGAGGAGATAGGTCCTGTGTTGGAAGTGAGTTGTTAATTGGTAGTGTTGGAGGAGGATGGGCCTGTGTTGGAATGAGTTGTTAATTGGTAGTGTTGAAGGAGGAAGGTCCTGTGTTGGAATGACTTGTTAATTGGTAGATTTTGGAGGAGGAAGGTCTTGTGTTAGAATGACTTGTTAACTGGTAGTGTTGGAGTAGGACATTCGTGTGTTGGAATGAGTTGTTAATTGGCAATGTTGGCGAAGGACAGATATACTAAGGTGTGTAGTTTTAGTGTCTTGATCCATTTGAGCATCAGTTAGTAAACAAGCAAAAGTAAATTAGACTCCACCACAAAATGGTTGTCAGTCATGTAATAAAGTTCATAAAAATCACTACCGACTCTTTTTTCCGACAAATATGACTAACAACACTTTAAAATAACTAAACAAATTACAAAACACCATTTAACTCCTACAGTGTTTAACATGTAATCGCCACTACGTGAGACAGACCCACACGACTTTTAAAGAGCGTTTCGACAACCATAAATCTTCTGTTAACACCAAAGAAAAGACCTCCCTGTTGCCCAATATTTCAATCAACCCGGTAATGCTATTGATGATGTAATTTTCATCGGCAATGAAACCAGTTTGAAAACTAAAGATGATAGAGAAATATACAAGTCTATTAGATTGCCTTTTTAAACACCGTTCAACCTTGTAGAATAAGTAGATCCTGTAATCAGTTATCTACGATCATTAATTAGTTATCTGTTAGAAAACTAGATTGATGTTGTTTTCACGTGTGACAGGAATTATTTATTTCCCAATACTTATTATTTATTTATAATTATTTTCCACGTTTGTTTTTTATCTTTTTAATTCTATCTGCTTAACATATTCATCTTTTTATCACTACTCAATATACTTCCCCTCGACATTTTTTCTTTTTGAAAACAAAACCTCTTTTCATCTAACTTTCTAGGTTCCTGTCATATTGCACAACAAAAATGAGACACATTTGCAACAATACATTAAAAGCTATTGAAAATACTCCAGGGTGTCATGGCTGCAATTGGTCATTGACAGTTTGTCCTTGATGGATAAAGGTCCACATTTAGAAAGCGATATGGTTACAAGGGTTTGTATTTTTGAGTTAGTCAACTTGGATGTTCGTATAATTTTCCCGACTGTCTAATCTGGTACCCTTTCAATCGTTCAAGTGAAAGTTTAGTCTGTCTGATGCCCTGTAAATATTGTATCAAATACAATGGCTTGAGCATTTAGTATAGTGTAACTATTGAATTAATTGATCTTGGTAAGTAGAAGTCTGTTTCGTAGATTTTGTCAAAGGTTTCTTTTCTTTCGCTCGTGAATGTTCTCAGTTTTCGACGCTGTCCAATACATTATGACAAGCTTTGACACTGAATCTATCTTTACTAACATTCCTTTAGAAGAAACCATATAATTCCTGTCTTAACAAATTATTTTCCAGTAACGATAGCCTGAGGGATAGATTAAACAAACAAGAACTTGCACAACTACTAAACCAGCTTTAAAAGAAAAACCACTTTGTCTTTAATGTCTTCACTGTTACGGTAGGGTAAGAAGTTATCATCAACATACATTTTGTAGAGTGGGAGTTTAACGTCAGAAGGACACTTATTCAGCCGAGTGTGCTTATGATGACAAAGAACGATATTAGCTAGTGAGAGACCTAGTGGTAATCCCATCGCAGCGCCATCTATCTGATCATACAGCTGACCATTAAGAAATTCCATAACCACTTTAACTTTCAACATCCTAATATAAAATTCACCTATGAAATTGAAAATCGAAACAAACATCTTTCCTTGACGTTCATGTTCAAAAACGAAACAACGAATTTAGCACCTCTGTTTGCAGGAAGGAACCTTTTACTGGTTTGTACACACGTTTTGAAAGTTTTTTGCTCAAATCATTCAAATTAAAGTTAGTGTTAACACTCCTTCACAGGGCCTACTCAATCTGCTCGGATTAGATCTCCATTTATAACGAAATAACTTTCCTTCAGAACACCTTAAGAAAAATATGTTTCTTTCATCTTTACTTGAAAACTTAACAAGTAACACTCTACCAAATAATATTCGATCGTGTTCCAAATTCTTGTAATTCCATACCAAAGTTTTATTGAAAACCCAACAGTTCGTGATCATTAGAACCATAAGTTAGAATTGAAAAGGAATTTTTCTAAAAAAACGAGGTGTGATGATGTTTTGTAGTGAGAATATACAAAAGAGTTAGGTGGAATTTGAAGTTTAAGTCCAGTTCTGTTAGAAACTCCCATGTGTTCCAAGGCGCGTATTTGTAAATGGCGAGATGTGTTAACTATGTCGGTGGCTTTACGTCTACCACATATATATTTATATGCGATCTTTGAAAAAAAGAGTGAAGGTAGAATGTTTAAAGTTCTAAGAAAGTTACTGATACGAAGTAACCATTAGAAAGACTTGAGTAGCTTATTGAGTTTATTATGAATGAACATCTGCACTCGATGAATGATAGTGTATTAAGTAATACCGGTCATATCATTCAGTGAGAAAAAACTTATTTCGGCTCAACAGAATGATATGACGCTAGAAATA
>NW_013672221.1:11999-14903 GCF_000517525.1 Limulus polyphemus
TCTCCATGGGAAGGCCCATATGATATAGTGGATCGTCTCTCAGACGTGACTTTCCAGGTAAAATGTGGTCGGCGAGGTAAGCCAAAAGTGGTACATGCCAACAGGCTTTGGCGTTATCACGGTCCAGGACATTTCAGTTGGGATGAAGTGAACAACAGAACAAATGACGCTGCTGACGACGTGCCACCTGAAGAAGCCACCGTCGAAGAAGAAACTCTACTCAGTTTTGAGAAGGGAAAGGGGAAGCTCTTGATGAAGTTACTACCACTGATGTGACTGTTATCGACGATAGAACATTTCCTGATGAAGCAGATGAACCCCATGTGAAGCAGAAGCCAACGAGATGGAGACCAGTACGGAAGAAGATACGTCCATTAAAATTAAGAGACTTTGTTGAAATGTAATTTTGTGATTGTAATTCTGTACATTTAATTAAGTTATTGTTAATTGTTATTGGTTTATTGTATGTGGTTACTGTTCGGGACGAACAATACTAAGGAGAGGCAGTGTTGCGTCAGCGAGGTCACGTGACTAGTATCACGCCACGTTTTCTAGAAATATCCTGTTCCTTCGTGAAGGCCCTAGCATTTACTAGATTGGGGGGTAGTCTGGTATATATAAAAGGGTCACAACGTGACGGGACAATGTGTAGGTAGTGAGTAGCTGATCTGCAGTCAGAGAGTATTGTTGAAGTTAACGTTCGTTGTTGTAGCGTTTGTTATAGCGCGACTGTTGAAATTAGGTGTATCATAAAGTTGTATTCGGAAAGAATAAACTAGTTTTATTAAGAAAGGATTTGTGTCGCTAAAGTTTCGTCGGAACGAAGTTACGGAAAATCAAGGTGTAACAATATCATTAAAAAAATCATAAAAGGGTCTTCAGCTAAATTTATTTTGAAAATTTATGTTGGCTCTTGTTGAATAAGGCCGTACAGAGGTTGAGTACATTATATTAAAACACTTTTGGAGTATCACCACGTCGTGACAGTCCATGTCATTAAGTACAAGGGATATTCTCATTTTTAAAATGTTAGATCCCGATATGAGCACATCTTTAAGGCATAACACCAAATAATGTGAAGATGTAGTTGTGACTTTTCACCTCTAGTTTTATCGCCGTGGTTGTCACACGACTCATTTATTTTCTTATTCACAATTGTTTGAATATAACGCATTCGACCCTGTCTATAACTGCTATATAAGTGTAACTTACATTCAAAGAACTGTAACTGAAGTTCTACTGGTATTCAAACTTCGAATGTAAACTTTAATAGTTGTCTTCATAGTTATAAGGTACTTACGCTGAAAGAACACCTTACTAAATTAGGAAAAAAAAAGCTTAAAAAAAGATAAACATAGAAGCTCTGATCTAAAAAACAACAACAACACAACACAGTTTATAAAGTATTTCGTATATCTTAAAGTTTTCTATTCCTTGCTATTTCTGTGTTGGTAGGCGTGGCAACTCAAGATGACAACTTCTTTTCTCAAGACTACTCCCATATTTCATTCAAAGACAAAAATCAGAAACTCTGTAGATTTTCCTATTTTTCTTTAATTGATTTTGTGAATCTATGCAATTTCATCACATGATCCATATTTCATTCTACATTTTATTATTTCCACGTTGTCGCAGTCTTCTTCAAGAGAAGGATGAAGAGCTAGATGCTATAGGATTTAGAGCTAGATGATATTGGATGTACAACTAGATGCTGTAGGATATAGAGCTAGATGTGGTCGAATTAGGACTAAAACAACGTAACCAGTAGTGAGGGACACTGTAATGGACTCCTAAAGGAAATCGATATCACGATCGAATTAGGACTAAAACAACGTAACCAGTAGTGAGGGACACCGTAATGGACTCCTAAAGGAAATCGATATCACGGTCGAATTAGGGCTAAAACAACGTAACCAGTAGTGAGGAACACCGTAATGGACTCCTAAAGGAAATCGATATCACGGTCGAATTAGGACTAAAACAACATAACCAGTAGTGAGGGACACCGTAATGGACTCCTAAAGGAAATCGATATCACGGTCGAATTAGGGCTAAAACAACGTAACCAGTAGTGAGGGACACTAGCGTTTTAAGTCCGCAGGCATAGCGCTGTGCCACTGGAGGGCTACATGAAGCTGAGATCTCACCTCACAATGTTTCGAAATCAGGTCGTATCAGCTTCACAAGGAGCTTACATCTCCCTAAACGCATTATATCGTCTCCACAACCGAAAGGGTTAGCATGTTCGATGATAGGATTCAAACCCACGACATCCAGCTTACAAATCGAGCACCCTAGTCACAAGGCTATGCCAAGCTACCAGATACAGTTATTAGTAATCTTATAGTCTCAATGACGTACACCAAGATCTGCTTACGAACGACAATGTGATTGAATAAAGTGACAAATAAAATCATTTTCACCCAAAATTCATCACTGACCCTCCAAACTTGGTGTAGCTTCTTTACAGGTTTCTACTTTAATGAAAAACTATTATTTCATATTCATCTGCCATGGTTAATTCACAAAATTACGATATCAATGTTTTAACTACATTTCTTGACAATAGAACAATGTGTAGTTCAACTTGAAAAATGATCCAACATTGCTTTTTCTAGGAAATTTATTCACGGCGTTACTATCAAAACATGGGTTGCTAATAATATGAATAAAATTAGTAGAAGAAATTGCAAATGCAATAAGATTTTAACACTTATTCTTACAAACTGTATCTTCTGAAATTTTAAATGTTTTGTCGGGTTGTGTTTATTTTTAACATTTAAACTTGATATATTTCATTTTTATTTCCCGAGTTTCCTGTGCATTAGTATCTCCTTGTTTCTGTACTTTTCAACGGGTTCTTAATAAACAACGGGGTACCTCCTTGTTTCTGTACTTTACAAC
>NW_013672221.1:15903-18585 GCF_000517525.1 Limulus polyphemus
TCCTCTTGTAGTAAAGACAATAATCACCCTTTAGTGTATCTAATTCGCTTTTAAATTTACTAATGTTTTCCATTTGTACTTCTTGCCACTGTTGTTGACTTTCCTGTAGTTGCTGCTAACTTTCTTCCTGTTTCCTTTCTTGTTCTAGTTGCCACTGCTGTAATCTCTTTTCTTGTTTCTTTTCTCGTACTTCTTGTTTCTTTTCTTTTTCCTCCAACAACTTCTGTAATTTCTGTTCTTGTTTCTTTTCTTTTTCCTCCAACAACTGCTGTAATTTCTCTTCTTGTTTCTTTTCTTTTTCCTCCAACAACTGCTGTAATCTCTCTTCTTGTTTCTTTTCTTTTTCCTACAACAACTACTGTAATCTCTCTTCTTGTTTATTTTGCTGTTTCAGCTGCCACTGTTGCAGGTTTTCTTGCAAATGCTGTAATCTTTCTTCTTGTTTCTTTCTCGTTCTTCTTGTTTCTTTTCGTTTTCCTCCAACCATTGCTGTAATTTATCTTCTCTTTTCTTTTTATCCTTGAATATATCAAGCATTTGTTTTGAATAGTTCATGTGCAAAGTGATTTTCATGTTAAGATTGAAAATACTTTTCTTTCTCTCAAAAATCTCAAATTTCATTTGTGTAATCTCTAAAACCTCCAAAATACATTTTAATTGCTTGTTTTCAGTAAAACTTTATATTTTCTCTGTTATTTTCTATCGTATTACATTACTCATGAGCTAATCAGAGCTGCTCGCGTGCGTGCGTGCCTCGTGAAATATTTTTATTAAATTATCATTATTGTTCATTTTACCTAATCTAACCTTAACTAACCTAAATAGATCTCTATTTTTACATTTGAGTTACTTATAAAATAATAGATAAAGAATAAACATAAAAAACAAGAAATAAAGTACTTACTGTAGTATTCTTTTTTTTTTTTTGCTGTCCACTATCGATGATATTTAACCCTACTTTTTATACTAATGAAAGTAGTTCATTAAATCATTTTATTTAATTAAATAATGCACCAAAGAACATAGACTAAAAAACAGACAATTTTCTCTAATAATCAAAATTTTTCTGGCTTTCTAACTATGCGACAAGAGCCGTTACAAATGCATCCAAGCTAGCTGTTGTGATTCCTGTGGGAACCAAAGTTGTATTAGAAGTGAAACTGACTATTCTTTGTTCATAACACAGTGTAATAGAATACATCATTTCACAGATGAAAACCTTGACTTTCTATTGGTTATAGGTAATATATAACTAAACGTAAGACAGAACTATTAACAATCCTGAAAGGGAAGATGTGACAGATGGGTGTGGGAGGTGGGGTCTGATTTTGTATTTGATAACTCTGTAACTAGACAAAATGGAAGGTTATAAAAATTATGGTTTGTCTGAGTATTTTGACAATCTTATAGTGAGTAACTTACGTTTAACTTAGTAGTTTATTTTGGAGTGGTGGTGGTGGATAAAATAGAGATGAGAAGATACCTAAAGAAAATGTTTCACGTGTGTCACACTAGGGGAATTTAGTATATTTTTAAATATTGCCTTAGAGAATTAAGAACTTAAAACGTGTATACTATTAAAATATGGATTATTAGCTAAGAGTTTATGCTATACTAATTGGTATAACATAAACAAATAATTGTTTAATAAAATGTGAATGTATGACACTAAAACCTTATGCCATGTGCAGTAAAGGATCCCTGGACCCCAGAGGGCTAACTGGTCCATTTCTTGTTTTCTTATTGTGTTATCAGCACTGATGGTATTTGCATGATGTTGTAGGCATCTCACGATGCCTTTCTTAACAGTATCTGAATGGTGTGACTCGTAGTTGAGGTAGCAACCGGTGGCTGTTGGTTTATTGTATACAGATATCTTGAAACCAGTTTCACCTCTTTTCACTTCGACGTCTAGGAGCGGTAGTAAATTGTTGTTTTCATGTTCCATGGTGAACTGGAATGATGGTCGAAGACTTGATATGGTCCAGGAATGACGTTACGTCCTCTTGATGTTGCCATAGGAAGAACGTGTCATCAACATATTTTAACCACACTGCTGGCACAAGAGGTGCAGCTTCCAATGTTACATCCTCGAAGTATTTCATATAGATGTTGGCAATCACAGGTGACAATGGCGAGCCCATAACCATCCCTTCCTTATGTTGTTAATACACACCATCTAGCTGGAAGACTTTGATGGTTACACAGAACTTGAGCAACTCAATTATATTATCTTGGGATGCATGTTCTTTCCAGTAGAGTGTCATCCATTTCCAATCTGCTCCTCACTGCAGTTAAGGCCTCGACTATTGGTACATTGGTGAACAGGCTCACAATGTCGAAGCTAACCATTTGTATACCAGGTGTTATGGGCATGTCCTTGGTCAAGGAGACGAAATGGGTGGAGTTCTTCACATATGAGGATGACTTCCCACTCAGGGGACTGATTATCTTGACCAGGAATTGGCCCAGTGGGTGACATGCTGAGCCCCACCAGCTGGCAATTGGTCTTAGTGGTACGCCAGTCTTGTGTATTTTTGGTAGGTTGTACATGTGTGGTAGTTTCTGTAATGTTGATTCAACTGTCGATATTGTGTATCAGTCAAGTATTCTCCTGAAGAAGAATAGTCAACTATTGGAAAGTGCTCGAGTTTTGGGTCTCGTTTTGAAAATATTACAACT
>NW_013672221.1:19063-24459 GCF_000517525.1 Limulus polyphemus
GTATTCTGTATCCTTGTCTTTTTTTGAGGATCTTGGAGATTTTTTGTTCAGTCGAAAATGTAGGGTCTCTCTGCAGTTTTGTATAAGTTCCATCACTCATTAGGTTGTTCAGCTTGTGAGTGTACTCCTCTTTGCTTATGACAACAGTGGCATTTATTTTGTCAGCTGGGTGTATGATGACTGTGTTCTCATTCTTGAACGTCTTGATAGGTGCTTGCTCTTCTTTGGACAGATTCACCTTTGAAGATTTCGCCTCCTTTAGTGCTTGTCTGACTTTCCAGTGTAGCTCCTCCCCAACCATATTGCTGTATCTTCTATGGATGCTACTATGTCAAGGTGGTTGATTCATTTGGTGGTGGTTGCGAAGTTCAGCCCTTTGTTGAGTACTGCCTCTTCATACAATGTCAGTTGTCTGTCACTTAGGTTTTCCTTTATTGGTTGGTATTTTGGCTTGGTGGTTGCTCGGCTCATGAGTTTTTCCAGTTTTTGTATGTGGTTTTTTTCTTCACCATATGGTCTTCCTTCAGGTATGATCATATGACGGCGTTGAGTATGTGATCAAGATCTGCATCTCATATACTCTCTTACTCCAACGATGGAAGCCAGTCCATTATTAGAGCACGACTTGCCTACTCTTCTGTCTAAGTCACTCGGTCTTGATCGGGACCTTTATTATTAGTCCTGTTCGGACAATGTTGTTGCTCTGCATCGACATAGGAAAACGAGGTAATTCTTTACACCTGCTAGCTTGATGTTCAGATTTTCAGATTTTCATACCGATCTGATATAGGCTTGTGGAATGATTGAGACGAGGTGTCAGTATTACTAATGGTATAATTATTCAGACTATTATTCTTGTCTTTATTATGTGTATTTTTTTCAGAAGATTTTGACCAGTGAATTCTCCAGCCATCGTAAGGTGTTATATCAGACATCCGGGGCAAGATAGACAAGTCTGACATAGCAGAACATGCACGGTCTGATAGAGAACACAGACCAGCATGGAACGAAGTCACTATCATTGACACATTGGAAAATACGGAAGATCAAAGAAGAGGCACACATAGTGTTGACTACTAATCCCATCAGTAGCCTTGACAACTAATACCATCAGTAGCCTTGACTACTAATCCCATCAATAAGCCAAATGTAGACAAATAGCCCGATATGGCTCCCAGTATTACGAAAACATTGGGACAAAAAATACTAGAAATAAAAGTATAGAGGTACTTTCAAAATACTTCAAAGTGTCCTCCTGATAGCCAAGTGGTTAAAGTGTCTGTATTCAGGATCATACGTTCGAATCCCGGTAATTCCACAAACATCTTTCTGGTTGTGACGCATATAAAATGTCTGCCATAACACCTGAAGACGGCCGGAGAATCCACTGATTGAAACGTTGTGAAACTAATAAGGCATAATATAAAAACGATAATAATAGTCAGAATAATTATACCATTAGTAATACTAACACCTCTTCTCAATAATTCCACAAAACTATATACCCCAAGCTTGCATTTACCTGTTTTTGCTTCTAAGCTTACTATACTCAACCAGTCTAGTACTTAGGTGTTCATCCCAATTACGAATTTAAACTTCATGAAATTTCCATAATTCAGCCACCCAGATTTCGAAAATAATGTTACTTTTTTTCTATCACGTAAGGATTTTTGTACAAATTGGGAAGAAAAAAACCTCCTAGTTAGATCAAATTAGTATTTCGTTTACCACAATGAACATTTTATATTATTATCTTTGTGTTCTAGAACGATCGATACGTCAGCGTACAGGAATTACTGTAGAACACCTAAATATTTCAATACAATAAAACCATCGTAAGCCTGTGTTATTAGTGTGTAAATTATTAGTTGTGATAATAATAATACACATAATAAAGACGAGAATAACAGCCCGAATAGTTACCCCATTAGTAAGCTTGGGGAAGACTGCATAGAGTACTTAGGTCACAGGGTGGTTAAAGGATTGATTGTCTCTGTAGAGGTAAAGGTAAAAGCTACTGAAGTTTGGAAGAAACCTAAGACAAAGAAATGAGTAAGATATTTTCTTGGGATGGCAGGTCATTGCAGGAAGTTTATTCCCGGGTTTGCGGAAATAAGAGCTTCCACCCCCTGACAGCATTAACCTGCAAATCAGGACCAAAACTTGTTGTGTGGGATTAGGCCAATTAAAATAAGCACCGTGTAAAAAAACAACAAACAAAACAATTATACATAGCTATAAGGAGACAATAGTCATCATTGTACAGAACATCCAATAGCGTATTTAGGCCTAAAATTACTAGCAAACAAGAAAGCTCTAATCACCACTGGAAAAGGGTGCTTGGCAATGATGTAGTGGCTTAACAAATTAAGGCCTTTTTTCTTAGTTTTTGGTTTTCCTGGAAACAGACCACAACCCTTTAATCTGGTTGCACAGAATGGAAACTGCTGCAATGGAGTCTGTGACAGGAGTTTAATTTTACAGTACAGTGAGTGGTCATCGAAATGTAGACTTCCTCTAGCGCTTGAGTTACCAAATTCAGCTTGTGACCTCTCTCTGATTAAAATGAACATATCTTAAGATACATTCAGATAGGGTTAGAACGGATGTTGTGTGTGAAAGTCTGGTTGTGCAAACGAATATAAGAATAAGAGATTGTGAGCTTACTGGTTCGAACCTTGAATAGTTAAGGTGGAACGGAAGAGATGGAGGGCATTTCCTGATTAAATGTTGTAGTGATATATATATATATGAAAAAAAACTGTGAACTTTTTAAATGTTGCAGTGGTATCAATATAAAGCTGTGAAGTTTATAAAATATCTAGACGAAGACTGTGAACTGCCATGTTCTATATACAAAAGCAGTGTAACTATTATTGTTCCACTAAAGATTGTGAGCATTGATGAAGAGCGTGATGATATTCCGGAATATCAGAGCCTGGGATAACATCAAGATTAGAAAAAAAAACATAACCGAAGTTGAATATATTCTGTAAGAGGGGGGAAAGATGCGATATGAAGTCAGGTTTCAGGACATCAGTTAAAGTTGAGAGAGGTGAGAAAGTGGCCGGTCTTTGGTCAATCTCGAAGAAATTAAGGGATTGCAGTACTCTAACTCGTTTGAAAATTACTGGAGAGAGCGGCCACCTACTTAAGTTCAGCTGTTATGGAAACTGCAAGACCGCCTATAATTATGAATCGTTTTAATCTGATATACGGGAAACAGGTGAAAGGTCAGGAAGAAAGGGATCGGTTCGGCGTGGGTTTGAGAAATGAATGTGAAAAACAGAAGTTCTACGAAAAGAGAAGACTGGGTAGAGAGGAAGAGGCCGAGAGATGTGAGAGAGAACGAGTAAACCGAGAGAGTCAAAGGAAGAAAGTAATATGCTGCCAGTAAGAAAAAACGTATTTCTAAGTCTGTGTGTTCTTGATCACCAGTAATAAACATGCGAGAATAGCATGATCATAATAGTAACGATATTGATAATCTAATTAAAGTAACCGATTGTTTGTTTGTTTGTTTTGAATTTCGCGCAAAGCTACATGAGGGCTATCAGCGCTAGCCGTCCCTAATTTAGCAGTGTAAGACTAGAGGGAAGGCAGCTAGTCATCACCACCCACCGCTAACTCTTGGGCTACTCTTTTACCAACGAATAGTGGGATTGACCGTTACATTATAACGCCCCCACGGCTGAAAGGGCGAGCATGTTTGGTGTGACGGGTGTTCGAACCCGCGACCCTCAGATTGCAAGCGAGTGTCCTAACCACTTGGCCATGCCGAGCCTAAAGTAACCAAATTATATGTAACAAAAATAATTACTAAACATACCAAGAGCTGTGTCTGACAGAACTACTCTGAATATATAATTGTGCTAATTTTAGGAATTTTGCAAATACGAAAGCTTGATATCAATAGAATATATGACTTTGATAATGTTTAGATACCTTGTTAATATAAAATATTAATGTCTACAGAATATAGGATTTGGCTAATGTTTAGATACTTTGATCTTAACAGAATAAATTATTTGGCTAGTGTTTAGAAACCTTGATGTCAACAGAATATACGATTTAGCTAATATTTAGAAACCTTGTTAATACGAAATCTTGATGTCAACAAAATATGATTTAGCTAATATTTATAAACCTTGTTAATACGAAACCTTGATGTGAACAGAATGTATGATTTAGCTAATATTTAGCAACCTTGTTAACACGAAACCTTGATGTGAACAGAATGTAGGATTTTACTAATGTTTTGCCTGAGCCAAAAGTGTTTGTTAAAGATCTTATATCAACATTTGAAACAGTGAATGCGTTAGAGGGTTAGATTAAGAAGTTATAAGCAAAATGCTCGCGCTGTTTACTTGAAACTTCGCATTATTTTTCACACGGTTAGATACACATAAAATTATGAGTATTATTTATTGGCACCTAGGTAGTTTTAAGTTGTGTGTTACTTATTATTTCAACATAAAAAGGAGAAAGAATAAAGTTTAATTTATATTTATGACATTAAAAACACATGACTAATGAAGACAAGTGCGTTTCGTTTTTGGAAACTGTGTAGGACAACTTACCTTTCTCGAACATTCGAAATATAAATAGATAAAGAACAACAGTGTTATTTTGCCAATACCTTTACAATTTTAGGGCGTCATAAAACCTAACAATAAAATTATAGTGTCGCCCGACTTTTTATAAAACAATACTTCTATATTGTTAATTGTAACATTCAAATTGCAAAACGGGCTCATTTGATTATTTTTTATCGTTGTTTTAAGAATCGTTAAAAGTATTTTTACAAACACTCTTATTCTTGTATGAGACTTGTAAACTGCTGGTAGGACTCCTAGCGGTGGAGACAAATCAGCATATTTTATCACAGATGAACACCAAAACCTTGATGTATTGAACACTACAATGATTTGTTTCAACAAACAGATGCCCTTGCCATAGGATCACCACTCTCGCCAGTTTCAGAAAACTAATTCATGAAGCTTTTGAACCAAGAGTCCCCTTCTCTAGCGACAAGAAAACCATATTTTACAGACACGGTGTTGACGATATATTGGTTATCTGGCACCATTATCATGAACAACTTACTAGACTTCTTACAACACGTTAACTCCACACACAACATAATTCACTTCACTGCCGTTCCTTGATGTTTTCATCAGCACACAGAATGACAAACCCACTACAACCATACATAGGAAAACAACTCATGCTGATATAGAAACTTACATTTCCATTCTCACCATCCACTTTCTGTTAAAAACAGTATTTTTAAGTGCTTGAATGACAGAGTTGTAAACATCTGCAACAGAAACTCCATCAAAACCTAACACCAACACTTTGAGACTAATAATGGCTGGAGACGGCTTGAATGGGTA
>NW_013672221.1:25185-26275 GCF_000517525.1 Limulus polyphemus
ACATTGTACAGTGTTTTAAATAGAACAAGTACCCCTCTAGTTTCATCACTAATAAATAGAAGAATATAAAAATACAAACTGACAACACAGACTAGAAAAACAATACCAACACATTGTACAGTGTTTTAAATAGAACAAGTACCCCTCTAGTTTCATCACTAATAAATAGAAAAATATAAAAATAGAAACTGACAACAGAGACTAGGAAAACAATACCAACACATTGTACAGTGTTTTAAATAGAACAAGTACCCCTCTAGTTTCATCACTAATAGCTTGAAATATATAAATATACAAACTGACAACAGAGACTAGGAAAACAATACCAACACATTGTACAGTGTTTTAAATAGAACAAGTACCCCTTTAGTTTCATCACTAATAGCTTGAAATATATAAATATACAATACCAACACTATTTAACCTCCTTATGTGCAAAAATTAACTGAGAAGATAAAATGTGTAGTGTTACAGAACACTCAGACGTCTCCTTGTCAAAACTAAACAAAGAATATCTGACTACAAATACAAAAGCATCATTTATGAAATACCATGCTCCTGTAAACAGAATATTAAGATTGCACAAGTCTTATGAAAACACAGAATTCTGCTCTGGCAGAACACGTATTGTTGACCGGATATAAAATAAACGGACAAAATTACAGACACTTTGACTCGGATAAATTCTAGAAAACAAGAAAAAATCAAATAATCTTTCTACATCAACACGATAAAACCATTGCTAAATAGAGACCATGGGTCAAATTATCACTCGTTCCACCAACCAATCGCGTCCACTTCAATCTTCCAATCAAATCAACAATCATTTAAATCAGACACTAACACACACTACCAGGCACTAACGACATTCTTAACCGCAAAGTCACTGAAGGTGAATTAAATATCAACATAAAAACGATAAATAATTCTTCTCCCGGACACGAAAAGCCTTAACATAAAAACCTTAAAGAATTCTTCTCCCGAACACGATAAGCCTTAACATAAAAACGTTAAATAATTCTTCTCCCGAACACGAAAAGCCTTAACATAAAAACGTTAAATAATTCTTCTCCCGAACACGAAAAGCCTT
>NW_013672221.1:27198-40522 GCF_000517525.1 Limulus polyphemus
AAAACGTTAAATAATTCTTCTCCCGGACACGAAAAGCCTTAACATAAAAACGCTAAAGAATTCTTCTCCCGGACACGAAAAGCCTTAACATAAAAACGCTAAAGAATTCTTCTCCCGGACACGAAAAGCCTTAACATAAAAACGTTAAAGAATTTTTCTCCCGGACACGAAAATCCTTAACATAAAATCGTTAAAGAATTCTTCCCCCGGACACGAAAATCCTTAACATAAAATCGTTAAAGAATTCTTCTCCCGAACACGATAAGCCTCTGACAAACTACCCACGTACCTAACAAAACTTATGAACTAATAAAAAGATGCTTACAGGATATCTGGAAAAAGCATTTATTACAGTTATCCCAAAAATGTTTGCCAAAAGCTCAAACCCGGATAACTTGAGACCAATCAGTCTACTTAGTTGTCTGGTTAAACTAGTTGAAAAAAAATAGTAGCATAAAGACTCATTTATTTCTGTGAAAAAATAACCTTCTTCCAAATATACAACACTCTTTCTATGAAAAAAAAAGACAAACAATAGATCACTTAACACGTCTTACAGAACCTTTTTTCAAAGCATTCAATAATAATCAAGCCACTATTGAAGTTTTTCTAGATGTCCGAAAGACATTTGACAGGGTTTGGTATAATGCCATTAGATATAGGCTTAACTCCATGAATATATAAATATTACAAGAACCAGGTGGATTTCTAGTGTCCTAACTGACCGCACGGCTATTGTAAAAGTAAATAACACACTTTCAAAGACCTATAACGTCACAGTAGGAGTTCCGCAAAGCTCTTTCCTTTCGCCACTCCTGTACATTTTATTGTAAACAACATACTATAACCCGATATAACTTATACATATTGTTCTCAATATGCAGATGAGATTGCTGTTTGGAGTGTATTAAGACATCCGCTAATAGTAGCGGATGGCGTTTAGAATCCATTCAATATATTTACTGATTGGTGGGTTAACCCAGTTAAAACTCAAGGAATTATATTCCGCAGAAGTTTAAATAAAAATTTGAAAAAAGTAAAACTTAAACTGAGTAATGTGGAAATAAAACTATATTCCAGTGCCAAATTTCCTGGTGTTACATTTGACATAAGACTTACAAGGGCAGAACACACAGAATATTAGAGAGAAAAAAATTGTAAACGCACGAATTATTTAAGAGGTGTTGCTGGTCGAAACAAAGGGTGCAACACAAACACCATTTTAAAAATTTATAAAACATATGTACGACCAGTTATCGAATACGGCGGTCAGGACACTTATAACATGTATGAAAACATCCTTAGTAAATTGCAATTACAACAGAATAGAATATTCCTAGATACACTTTGGGCTAATCTAAATGGTGTACCTAGGAAGACTTTGGGCTAATCTGAATGGAGTATCTAGGAAGACTTTGGGCTAATCTGAATGGTGTATCTAGGAAGACTTTGGGCTAATCTGAATGGACTTCCTAGATATACCATTCAGATTAGCCCAAAGTCTTTCTAGATACACCAATCAGATTAGCCCAAAGTCTTCCTAGATACACCATTCAGATTAGCCCAAAGTCTTCCTAGATACACCATTTAGATTAGTCCAAAGTCTTCCTAGATACACCATTCAGATTAGTCCAAAGTCTTCCTAGACACACCATTCAGATTAGCCCAAAGTCTTCCTAGATACGCCATTCAGATTAGCCAAAGTCTTCCTAGATACACAATTCAGATTAGCCAAAGTCTTCCTAGATACATCATTCAGATTAGCCCAAAGGCTTCCTAGATACACCATTCAGATTAGTCCAAAGTATTCCTAGATACACCCCGTCAGTTACTTACACAAGATAAAGAAAAGAAGATTACATTCACTCGCACAAAATTACTATCGGAAAGCAGAAACACATTAACCTTTCACACTAACACGTGTGTACTACATAAAACACTATCTTCTTACAACAAGTATCGCATACAAACACAAATTAACATATAGCTACATAAATATATCACTAGGTTCATATTATCGTAACTCATATGCATGTGCTATTTTTCAGCTTAGGCACAGGACAGGTAGATTATTGGGCGCTTGGTCATCGAAAGTGGGTTTTCTCGTGGTACTCACGCCACACAGACACACTTAATTCTATGGCATTTGGATTTGATGGCCCTAGACATTCTGTGACCCTGAAAATGAGGCCGTTTGTTGGGGCGTTGTCGATAATTTTCATTAACAACTAGGATACTATTCCCTGACTTTGACTGGGACACCGTCCATGGAGATCGCTGTGCCTCCTCCTCACTGCTTACAATACTAAACCAATTATTGTTGTTATTCTTAATCACTTAAAGGCTCCATGGAGGGCAAATTAATCAACAAGAGCAGGAGGAAGGGGGATAAAATACCCCCGAGCACCCGAGTGGGAAAAAGTTCGTTAGTTCCTTAGGAATCTAACAATTTCTTCTTAAAACTAAATAACTGTCACATTTATTTTATTTTATTTATTTATGTGTTTTGAGTTTGAATTTGGTATAAAATGATCTGAAGACGAAAGAGGAAAGTATTTCCAAACGGCGTTTTTTCAACCTGAGCTACTTTCGTAGATTATTCCTCCAAGACCATTTCCTCATGTGTCATTCTAAACTAGATAGTTACTGTCCATTTCAACTTTGTTTGATCATCCGTTTGTTAGCTTAGCGTCTAATTTCTGAACTGAAACAAACCGTTCATATTCTTGCTTCACAACATCATACTATTTGCTAGAAGCCTTCACCTGTGGTGTTAAAGAACATACCAAAACTCGTCAACTAATCATTGAAAATTACAGATTTTGTTTTAAACACGTTTCGAATTTTTTCAACATAGTGTCACTGTTGTACTTGTTATTTGTCATTTATGTGTTTAGTGTGGAGGAAGGGGAGCTTAGGCTATTAGACAGTGCTATTACTCCTATAGCGTGAACCTTTGCCTAACTTATCCTTTTATAGACAATATCTAAACAACTTTTATGATTTTTTTGTATGACTACTTATCATTAGAATGGCTGTTTGGATGACAAACTTAATGAGGAACTGTGCCTAATAAGCTTAGAGTTTGATTTTTCTTTGACTTTAGCGTTTTCTATATCATCATGGGATTTGGCATCATCCTCTTCGAGTTGAGGATCGCGAGCAACTTCATTGTCAGTTTGATGGTAAAGCTGAGATCCTTCTTATCAATTTTATAGAGTTTCCTAAACGGGTATGTATATTTTTCAATAAATATGTATTAAAAATTAGTCGAAGAACAGTGCTAATAAACTGTTTTGTCATTGATAGTCGAAGAACAATGTTAATAAACTGTTTTGTCATTAATAGTCTAAGTATCGTGTTAAAAAACTGTCTTGGTATTGATATAAAATCGAAAAATAGTGTTAATGAACTATCTTGTCATTGATAGTCGAATAGCAGTGTCAATGAGCTATCTTGACATTGGCAGTTATTGATAGTTAAAGAACAGTGTTTATAAATTGCATTCAAATATTTCCAACTATAATATGTGAAACGTTTCAATATTTTTTAATAGTAGCTGACAATTTATCTGAAGAACCCTTATGTCAGATGTAAAAACAGGAAAGCCTGGCATCACTGTCGATTAGGGTGCATATTGTGGACACCGAATCACTGGAAACATGTGATATGTTGAGTCATGTTTTATAAGTTTTTTATCGTGAAAATATAAAGCACATGATGCTACTTGGTTGCTTTTACAGTGCAACCTACTTGAAGTGATGTACGGATGTGGAAACGTTTAAGTAGTGAAGATTTAAGTCCTTAGAAGGGTGAATAACATTCAGAATGGACAAGGCTCTTTCAGGTTGATTATGCAACAATCCAATGCACTTGTATTACTTCTAAACGTATAACAGTAACGTCAGTCATCATTCTTGGTTAGGTAATCACGGATCTTAATCCACCTGATAATCTTGGAGATGGACATACACCTCTATAATCCTTAATCCACCTGATAATCTTGGAGATGGACATACACCTCTATAATCCTTAGCCGAAATCAACGAATTAATTTCAGGTCATTGGATGGATGGAATACTTTAAGACAAAACATATTCCAGAATCTTGTGGAGTCTATGCCACACCAAGTCTAATCTGTTATCGTAGTAAAAAGTGGTCCAACCAGAAATTAATAGTTCTAATCAAATGACCAGTCAATGTGTAAGAACAGTGTTCATGATAATAGTATATGGGTTTATTTAAAATCACGTTCCCAGTCTTTCCCTGTTTCCCTTTCAAAAGCACTCGAGTTATAAGTTTTATTTTTATTATATTTTTTAACATGTATATTTTCCTAACATCATGAATGAGCTGTATTTTAAATGGTATGACATTAGAAAAGACTCAGACATAAGGTTCATAATCCCAACACACGACTTCAGTTGAAATATCTTAATAACTTAATATAACACACACATTCCCAGTTCCAACAGGTATACTTAGTTCATATGGCTGTTACAAGAATGGAGAGTAAGAAATATACATAGAGTGTTATCTCATCTGAGTTGAATTCAGTTACAGTTTCACTCAAAATCTTAGTTATTTTATCTAATCGTAAATATTCTTAGCATTTGTTTGGTTTTTAGAACAAAGCCACATTGGGCTATCTACTGTGTCTACCGTGGGGAATCGAACCCACTTTGTACTTATAGTGGAGATTGTTAGTGAGAGAGAGACAATTAGAGGTGAATGAGTGAAAATATGTGAAAGAATTACGGTAATTCATGAGTGAAATAACCTTTATTTTTTAGTCCCAAGTATTAGACAGAAAAAATGGCTCAGAATCAGGAGTCAATGTGGAGAATGTTGACTTCCAGAAATATCCCGCTCTTGGAGAGGTTCCTGTTTACCACCAAGCTACTCTTACACCTGGAGAATGCATGTTCATTCCAGCACATTGGTAAGTCGTGATCATTTACACTTCCCACCTAAGTTTAAAAGGTGCAATCATTCAAAGTAAAAGGTAGACAGATTGAACATTAGGAAAATATTACAATAATTATATAATATTTTAGTGATGTATTAGGTATGGAAAGATTTTATTTTGTTTACTGAACATCTTTATGGTGAACTGGTGCACAATTGTCTCAGATGTAGAGCTCCGTGGTAGTATGGTAATTTTTTATATATGTTAAGCTGTTTTGTTTACCAGTTCACCATAAAGATGTTCAGTGCCAAAACAGCTTAACATATATCAAAAATTACCATACTACCACGGAGCTCTTCATCTGAGACAATTGTAAAACCAGTTCACCATAAAGATGTTCAGTGCACAACTGTCCCAGATGTAGAGTTCCATGGTAGTATGGTAATTTTTGATATACGTTAAGCTGTTTTGTTTACTGAAAATCTTTATGGTGAACTGGTGTACAACTGTCTCAGATGAAGAGCTCCGTGGTAGTATGGTAATCTTTTGATATATGTTAAGCTGGGTCTCTGTTTTATTTGCAATATGGTCTGAAATTTGGCGTAATGGTAGTTACATTTCAATGTGGTAATCCTTCTTTCTTGAGTGATTTCTACCATGTATGATTGACATGGTAACTTTTCTGCGCTCTGTTAATAATCCTTATGTCTATCCCCAATCCATCTTCCCGTTCACTGGTATATTGTGGGAAGATTCCTATCTCTTGGATATCACTGACATGGAATAAAAGCCATTTGTGTGTTGTGTTTTAATTTTAATTCCAAGCTTATAGTCAGTTGATTCAGTTTAATGATTGTAGTTTATTCACTTCGTAGTATATTTAAGTTATGTTTATATTTTATTATAGTTTTGTTGAGTTTGAGTTTACTGTTTATACAATTTAGTATTGTCTCATTTCGAGTTTACTGTTTATACAATTTAGTGCCCCCCCAGTGGCACAGCGGTATGTCTGCATACTCACAACACAAGAATCCGGGTTTCGATACCCGTGGAGGGCAGAGCACAGATAGCCTATTGTGTAGCTTTGTGCTTAATTTACAAATAAATACAATTTAGTTTTGTCTCATTTCGAGTTTACTCTTTATACAATTTAGTATTGTCTCATTTCGAGTTTACTGATTATACAATTTAGTGCCCCCCAGTGGCACAGCGGAATGTCTACATACTCACAACACAAGAATCCGGGTTTCGATACCCGAGGAGGGCAGAGCACAGATAGCCTATTGTGTAGCTTTGTGCTTAATTTACAAATAAATACAATTTAGTTTTTTTCTCATTTCGAGTTTATACAATTTAGTTTTGTCTCATTTCGAGTTTATACAATTTAGTTTTTTCTCATTCCACTCTTGCAATTTCAAAACTATTTTGTTTTACTTGCAGTTTTAATTTGATAAAAAATTTTAATCTATCTTAGACTTTAATTTTTAGTTTTATTTTGTTTGAGTTGTAAATTCATTACTATAGTTATCTGCTTTAGTTATATGTTTAAGCTTTATCAACTTGAGTTCATTTCATTTAAGTTTGCATTATATTCAGCTAATCTCATTCTGCTTTGTATTTTAATCTCACACCGCTAACATTTCAGATAAATTCAATTCATTCTAATAAAAACAAGTTTTTGTTTTGCTTTATGTTTTTAGTTCATTTTGCGTCCAATTTTATTATAATATTTCGATGTTTTCTTATCTCTCTGTGTTTTAATAAAGTTTATCTTTGTCTATGTACGAATATTGTCATGGTGTCTTTTTTGTGGTTAACGAATGTGATAAGTGAAAATTATTATTGTGTTAGTTACTTGATTCGACCTTTTATTGTTTAATTTCTAAGACTTAGGCGTCGGTAGGCCTTGGGATAAAGATTTGTTTGTTTGTTTGAAGTTAAGCACAAAGCTACACAATGAGCTATTTGTGCTCTACCCGCCAGGGGTATCGAAACTCGGTTTTTAGCGTTGTACGTCCGCCACTAGGGGGCTGGAATAAAGAAGAGTATAATAAGTTAGAAACTACTGTATTTTACTATTTTTATAACTCAGGATAATATATCTTTATTTAGTTATATTCCGATATTTTTCTATATTTCTGCGAATGTATTTTGCATTTATCTGGCATTCTTGTGAGCATAATGTGAAAAATCATAAGCTTGAACTGTTCTTTGTCTTGAGCCAGAATTTCATGTCACCATGACCATGTCAAAAAGGTTATACTTGCTTGTGGCTTGCACTATTCTTCGTCTTGAGTCAGGATTTCATGTCACCGTGACCATGTCAGAAAGGTTGTAATTGTTTGTCCATACTTCTGTGGATGGGTTACAGAGATTTGTGGTTGTTCGTATGAGTCAGTATTTCATGTAACCGTGACCATGTCAGAAAGGTTGTAATTGTTTGTCCATACTTCTGTGGATGGGTTACAGAGATTTGTGGTAGTTCGTATGAGTAAGGGGTTAATGTCATCTTCAATTTGCATAAACAAACATTCACCATAATTGGTAATTTAGGATTTGGGGATACCACACCAGGACTTAGCAGGGTGGCAAGAATACAATCCTTCTTTCTTTTGTCCAAGATACAATTCTTTGGCCCTTTGGAGTGTGAAGTAGCCAGTTAGTGTACAGGCACATTGGAGCCAAATAGTAGCATAGAGTTAATATTTAGTGTTACTAACACTTGAGTTCTTTGTTTTCTGTGTTTGATTTATTTCTTGCAACACATTTCCGGAATCTGCTGTATATCATCAGGTACAAAAACCTTTGTCGAAACGTTGTACATTTGTGGTTATGTTAAACTTATATTAAGGTTTTTCTTCATTACCCATTCAAGCCGTCTCCAAGTATTAATACAAACGGTGTTCTAACATTGTCAACCTGATGAGTTTTGTTATTAATTTAAAACTCCCTTCAGTAACAGCGCTCAGGAAAGTACAATATAATATCATACATTTTTCTTGTTAGAAATCTCTATTAGGCAGTTTTGAAAGCTCCTGTTAATTGTATTGTGGTGTATTAACACATTTAAAGTGACAATATTTGTTACTCTGTAATCCAATGTTATAATGTAGCTGACTCTTTAAACCTTTTTCTTGAATGATACTTGGGGTGCTATTGAAGAAGTAGCATACTCGTTATACTGACATTTGGGTGCTGATGAAGTAATAACATCCCTGTTTGATGGTCATTTAGGTACCGATGAAGTAGTAGTATCCACATTTGACTGATATTTGGGTACTCAGGAAGTAGTATGATCCCTGTTTTACTGACATTTGGGTACTGATGAAAAAGTATCATCCCCGTTTTACTGACATTTGGGTACTGAGGAAGTAGTAGCATCCACATTTGACTGATATTTGGGTACTGAGGAAGTAGTAATATCACTTTTACTTACATTTGGGTACTGATGAAAAAGTATCATCCCAGTTTTACTGACATTTGGGTACTGATGAAGTAGTAGTATCTCGCCTGACATTTGGATACTGAGGAAGTAGTAATATCACCGTTTTACTGACATTTGGGTACTGATGAGGTAGTGACATTCCTGTTTTACTAACATTTGGGTACCGATGAGGTAGTAACATTCCTGTTTTACTAACATTTGGGTACTGATGAGGTAGTAACATTCCTGTTTTACTAACATTTGGGTACTGATGAGGTAGTAACATTCCTGTTTTACTAACATTTGGGTACCGATGAGGTAGTAACATTCCTGTTTTACTAACATTTGGGTACCGATGAGGTAGTAACATTCCTGTTTTACTAACATTTGGGTACTGATGAGGTAGTAACATTCCTGTTTTATTAACATTTGGGTGCATATGAAGTGTTAGTAGCTTTCAAGAGTTGTATCTCTGCGGACTTACAACGCTAGAAACCGGGTTTCTATACCCGTGGTGGGAAGAGTACAGATAGCCCATTGTATAGCTTTGTGCTTAATTACAAACGAACGAAATATAATTAAAAAAACGAAATGAGACCATACTGGGACATCTAGGAGAAAATTGTTGTTTGTTACTAAAAATAGTGCATTTGGATGGCATCTGAGGCTATTCTTACACCTTTCAAATATATTTTATTTCTGTATATGTGTTAAACTTAACGCGTACAATGGCACCAACCGAACACCCACCCTTTGGTCTGTTTGTCATTGAGAGTTTATCACTATCTCTGTTTTATAGGCTCTCTGTATTATCGTTTGTTTTGTACTTCTATACATTTTTTGTTAAGTAAATGTTTTCTTTTGTCGTAAGGTTTGTATATATATGTAATATTTAGTTTAGGGTTAACGGCGTAGCCACTTTTATAGTGAATATATTGTGGATCATCTGTACTTTTCCTGTACAGGCCGGTGAGAAGAAGTCCGTCTTTTGTGGAGACATCAAGAAAGCTTATATGTATTTATGTTTGGGGAGGGGAGGGGTAGACAAAAGTCAGCTCAATAGATTTGTGGAAGGAGTTATCGTGTGAAGTGTGGATAGATTCAATGTCAGTGGTGTAAATAAAGAATGCCATCAATGAAACGTGACATGTTATTCGTATAAGCACTCAGTAAAAGGTGAGGGTGAGTAAAGTTTCGTTAGAGTGCTCGAATCCACGTCACCGAACACGCTCGCCCGTTAAAGTTGCTGTCGAGATCAACCACCCAAACGTAAAAATTAGTTGGCTGATCTCAAACCTAGAGGGCATTAATGTCAAATATACAAGGGGAGTAAAATTTAATTTATATTAATTAATAGAGGTACTTGTCTTTATTTTAGTTCATTCAAATCTATAGTTCGTATGTATTTTAAAAGTGTTATACTTTTATCGAATATATATTATTAAGTAGCCACTATCAAAGATCATGTGACGTAATACAGTTAATGATATAGTAAAAGTATTATCTTTAAAGAAACCATATCTCCTTTTCTGTTCGTAGCTCCATCTTTCAGTTACAAGTAACACATTAAATAAATAGCAATACAGAAATATTAGAAAAAGAAATTCAACTTAGATAGAAACATACTTTAAGTACACCTCACGAGTCAGCGGTAAGTTTACAGACTTTAAACACTACAATTCAGAGTTCGATTTCCGTTGTAGACAGAGCAAAAATAGTTAACTGTACAATTTTGCAATAAAACTATAACAGTACAACGGTTATACAGCATCAACATCAATTCTACTGTTCTATACAAAAGTCTCACGATTGGTTTCCATGAAACTATGACTAAAGAACAAAACTGTCCTAATATTTCCAAAGTTTAATACAAATACAATATTTCAATATTCGATCTTGCATTATAATCATTACAATATATGCCATTTTCATCATCATAATGACATACAACTCTAACAGACGTCGCGACATCCTTCATTAACGTTTGTTTATTTATTGTAGAGCAAAACCACATTGTGCTCTCTGCTGTATCCACCGCGGGAATCGAACCCCGAATTTTAAAGTTGTAAGTTACCGCTTACCTTCATTAACGAAATGAAAACAAATGAGTTTATCATTCCTCTTTACAAGCTAACATTTAACTGAATTGTAACTTGTCTCCAAAATAACGTACCACATCTTTAACAACAAAAACAGTGGAATATGGAACGATATCAAAACACAGCATCCCCGCAAGTGATGTATGGTTAGTCAGAAACGACGTTCATAGGAATGTGTTTTATATATATGGACTATAATTAAATGATATTATTAATACAATAATTATCCACTGTTTGACAACTTTTTTATGTATTCATATTTGTGGGTTGGAGATCTGCTTCGATTTTCAGGCTTTTAGTCAATCATAATTAACTCGTAACCCTATATTTTAGGCTCTACCAGATTACATCTCTCTCGAAAGATGCTCGGAGTATATCTTTATCAATTTACTGGAACCGTAAAATTATTGTTCCTTCCAACAAGATATGTGGTGATGTATCTGGTAATACCAAGTTATCCCAGGGGGAGTTTGTTGGAGATCCGAAGGACGACGTTTTTGATATTTTCAAAAACATCGCACTGTAAGTTAAAATGTTTCAACTCTGGGGAGAGAACTGTTCTCAATATACAACAAAACTTTGAAGTGATGATTAAAGATAATGATTTATAAAATTCAATATGGAAGGTAATACAATTATGATATTAATAATACTTTTAAAACAATATCCTCGGACATTTATTTACTAATTCTTAATATCTAAACTTGATTGTAAAAATCGCTCACATTAATTTCATAATACAGTTTGTTTTTAAATTTGGAAACAGTTCCAAAATCATTATTGTTTGCTTAATAAAGTAAATTGAAATTAAACATTTATTATATTATCATTAATTTTAGTTTTTAAAGACTTAAGGAATTATGCCAGAATTTGTAATATTGTGAAAAACATTTTAAATTTTATTCGAATCAACAAAATGATGTTCTAGAGACCATCTAGAAGGTTGGACAACTATTTATGTTTTCATATTTGTGGATGTGGAGATTTCTTCAATTTTAAGGTTTCTAGCCAATCATGATTACTCTCGTACTCGTAACCCTATATTGTAGACTGTACCAGATTACAGCTCAATATAAAGTTTATGTGTAGAACGTACTGTTGATATTATTCTATATGTTTTAGTGTAGAACGTACTGTTGATATTATTCTATATGTTTTAGTGTAGAACGTACTGTTGATATTATTCTATATGTTTTAGGGCGCAACGTACTGTTGATATTATTCTATATGTTTTTTCTATTCTATACTGAAATCTTTTCGAGACCTTTTTTAATAAATGATCAAAAAGTACTAATTGTCTGTTTAAATATTGTTGTCACGTTGTTACAAAAAGTGTGATGTTAGTTCAACTACTGTTTTCACGTTGTTACAAACAATGTGATGCTAGTTTAACTATTGTTTTTATGTTGTTACAACAATGTAATGTCCAGTTCAACTATTGTTTTCACGTTGTTACAAACAGTGTGATGCTAGTTTAACTATTGTTTTTATGTTGTTACAACAATGTAATGTCCAGTTCAACTATTGTTTTCACGTTGTTACAAACAGTGTGATGCTGGTTTAACTACTGTTTTTCATGTTGTTACAAACAATGTAATGTAAAGTTCAACTATTGTTTCACGTTGTTACAAACAGTGTGATGCTAGTTTAACTACTGTTTTTATGTTGTTACAAACAATGTAATGTCCAGTTACAAACAGCGTGATGCTAGTTCAACTACTGTTTTTCACGTTGTTACAATCAGCTTGATGCTAGTTTAACTACTGTTTTTTAAAGTTGTCTCAAACAATGTCATGGTCAGTTTAACTACTGTTTTTCACGTTGTTACAAACAATGTAATGTCCAGTTCAACTATTGGTTTTACCTTGTCACAAACAATGCCATGGTCAGTTTAACTATTGGTTTTACCTTGTCACAAACAATGACATGGTCAGTTTAACTATTAGTCTTACGCTGAAACACTCATTAATGTGATATTTTCTGAATTAAATAAATCATAATACAAAATGTCTGATTTAGGGAGGATATTTTTAGCTACAAGGGTTCATATTGAAGAATTGGTATGAATTGTTGAATTTGGTTTCAGTCACGAGTTTATTCAGTACTACTTGGATGAAGGAAAATTACAAAGACTAACATTCGGTGAATTTGAAGACAGGCTAAAAAAGGTAAGATACCACCTAAAACAATTATGATTTTACAACACAATCCTCGAATGTGTAAATTTCTTTATATTTTTAGAATATATAAAAAAAATATCAAGATAGTTTATTTGTTTTAGCGCAAAGCAACACAATAAACTATGGGCACTCTACCCACCAGGGGAATGTAACCCCACGTTGTAAGTCTATAAACTCAATTCTGACCCATTAGTGGACTCTCATTATAAAGTTTTAGTGTAGAACGTATTGTTGATATTATTATACTAACTTTTCTGTACTGAGACCTTTTTCAAAGCCTTTTTTAATAGACGATCCTAAAGAAATTTTATGGCTTGAATCTGATGAAGCAAATAATCCTTGTAATCATATTATTTATAGCTTAATCTTCCTTTCAGATTATAAAACTTTACAACCTAGTATGCACAATATTCAATGAGTTATTTCCACAGACGTTATCATAAAAATACTCTAACAATAAAAATAATAAATAGTACCTTTGGTAAGCTATATTGATAAAATAAGGTGACTGTATTTTTATTATTTAAAAATTCAGTCACTACTGGGTTTTATCAATACGATTCAAAGGTTTGTGTGGCTATACAGTCACTACTGGGTTTTATCAATACGATTCAAAGGTTTGTGTGGCTATACAGTCACTACTGGGTTTTATCAATACGATTCAAAGGTTTGTGTGGCTATACAGTCACTACTGGGTTTTATCAATACGATT
>NW_013672221.1:41342-42114 GCF_000517525.1 Limulus polyphemus
ACTACGCTATAATTTTTGTTTAATTCTTTCTTTCAATGCATACATAGGTAATAATGTTTGATGGTTAAGTTTAATGTTTTACTCTACACTCTAGTAAACAATATCCACATATGAATGGGAAGATTAACACAGCAGTTTGGTTCAAACATTTGGATCGTTCTTCTCTAGCCTCGTGGGCGTAGAATGTTCGTAGTGTATGAACTGCTCTCAACCATAATCGTTCTTCTCTAGCCTTGTGGGCGTAGAATGTTCGTATTGTATGAACTGCTCTCCATCATAATTAAACGATCTAGCCTTGTGGGCGTAGAATGTTCGTAGTGTATGAACTGCTCTCAACCATAATTAAACGATCTAGCCTTGTGGGCGTAGAATGTTCGTGGTGTATGAACTGCTCTCAACCATAATTAAACGATCTAGCCTTGTGGGCGTAGAATGTTCGTGGTGTATGAACTGCTCTCAACCATAATTAAACGATCTAGCCTTGTGGGCGTAGAATGTTCGTGGTGTATGAACTGCTCTCAACCATAATTAAACGATCTAGCCTTGTAGGTGTAGAATGTTCGTAGTGTATGAACTGCTCTCAACCATAATTAAACGATCTAGCCTTGTAAGCGTAGAATGTTCGTAGTGTATGAACTGCTCTCAAACATAATTAAACGATCTAGCCTTGTAGGCGTAGAATGTTCGTAGTGTATGAACTGCTCTCAAACATAATTAAACGATCTAGCCTTGTAGGCGTAGAATGTTCATAGTGTATGAACTGATCTCAATC
>NW_013672221.1:42862-46419 GCF_000517525.1 Limulus polyphemus
TCAGTCACAAGAACGTCGAATCTGAATCACTTGAAAAAAACACGGGGGTGCTTAACTTTTTTCCAGATGTATATTATATCACTAACATAAAAGGTGGAAGCTCGTTTTTTGTATAAACCTTTACGAGAGATAAGAAGATCTAAAGAGAGATATATAATATGCACAAGATCTGTATGAGAACGTTTTCTGTTATCATTTTTGCAGTTCTTCAATCAGATTGACACAAATGCTGACCAAACGATTTCTCCTGGAGATTTCGATGGCTTGACAGAAGAGGTAACACACTTATACATAATGGTTTTGAACTCAGAAAATACGTTATTTGTTTTTATTTCACCCTCTTTTAAATTTTTTATTTTAAGGTTATTATTTTTTTATCTTCAAGTATGCATAATGTGACAATGAAATTTTATAGTTGATTAAATTCTTCTGATTCCTGTTAAACAGGAGAAGGTGTCGGATTTTACAACATAACTTATTCATCCTTTCATAAGTAAGAAGTCGTATAAGAAGTATAAAACATGAAAACGTTGGACAATTTGGATAAGAACCAGAAAGTAATGAAGAAACGTACAACAACTTATTGGTGATAAACCAAGTATCAATGTAACAAATGTTTATCGGTTGAAAATAAAGGGCATAAGATTGGTATCATAAGCAGATGTGTTTTATTAAGACAGATACAACCGAAAAATCAAGTATTGCTTCTTGTTTAGTGCCCCTGAATATCAGCCAAATATAGAAAAAAAGGAGCTTGTAATGTATAAAAGACAGCTGTGCAATGGTTCTTGTATACAGAACACAGCAGTTTGCTGGTTCTTTATACAAAACATTGCTACTCGATGATTTTTGTATACAGAATATGGCTGTTCGATTGTTCTTGTATACAGAATACGGCTGTTCTCTGGTTCTTATATACAGAACACAGCTGTGCGATGGTTCTTGTATACGGAACATGGCTGCTCTTGGGCTCTTGTACATAGAACATTACTGCTCTTGGGTTCTTGTACATGAAACACAACTTTTCGATGGTTCTTGTATACAGAACATGGTTGTTTGGTGGTTCTTGTATATAGCATATTGCTGCTTCTTGGTTCTTGCATCCAGAACATTGCTGCTCTTTGGTTCTTGCATAAATAACATGGTTACTCTTGGGTTCTAGCATACAGAACATGACTACTCTTTGGTTCTTGTATATAGACTTGGCCACTCTTTGGTTCTTGGAAACAAAATATGGTTACTACTTGGTTCTTGTATACTGAACATTGATGTTCTTTGGTTCTTGTATACAGAACATGGTTACTGTTTGGTTCTTCTATGCAGAACATACCTGCGAAGTTGGTAAGCATTAGATTCCTCATTACCATCTTGTCCTCACAGACCCATGCTTTTCGTTGAATAGCATCCTCGAAACACGTTATTAATACATTCATATAAGAAGGCTACCTAACAGTTAACAAATTGTCTTCGGAAGTCATAGTAATAGAGGATTCACATGAGAAAACTATCTGGTCGTCAATTAGTTGTATTTTAAAGTCGTATTAATAATGGATTCGCATGAGAAAACTATCTGATCATCAATTAGTTGTATTTTAAAGTAATATTAATAGTGGATTCGCATGAGAAAACTGGAATCCACTATTAATACGACTTTAAAATACAACTAATTGACGATCAGAACATGAGAAAACTAGGCACTCTATCAAACTCTAAAGAGTCTTGGCAAATCACTGGCAAAATCCGCCTTAATTCAATGATGTTAAGAATCTCAACTGTAAGATAAATGGCACCATAATTTCCATCCTGGATTCTTAAACCCGAGGTATTCTACAGAGTATGATGTTGCTAAGTCTTGTCGAGAAATATTCAGCTTTCATTGACTGTAACAAGTTGGATTACTAACCTAATTGACGCTCCAGAGAGGACAAAGCACAGTTGAACGAGGTCACCCGAAGACAAGATGGCGTCGGGCGTTCTTTTCTTATGTACTAGTTTCCATGTTAACAGACTTATTTTATTCATATTAAACATATGTAAAGACATTTATTTGTAAATGAACAATACTCAGTCAAGTATAGTATATTTTTTCCGGAGGAAATTTCTACTAACTGTGTCCGCAATTACGCTTAACCAAATATTATTAATAAAAACAGAGACACCTTGTATCTAATAATCAGACAGGGTTGCTTCAACTCAACGCTAGTAATGGAAATAATACATTCATGATAGTCAGAAATCTCATAGGATTAATAAGTCGGGGAATCACAATTACACTTAACCAAATATTATTAATAAAAACAGAGACACCTTGTATCTAATAATCAGACAGGGTTGCTTCAACTCAACGCTAGTAATGAAAATAATACATTCATGATAGTCAGAAATCTCATAGGATTAATAAGTCGGGGAATCATGAGATAAGAAATGCAGTAAGAAACCTAACTCAGAATAGAAAACAAACCTCTGCAACGCTCAGGTGGATAACAGTTTAGTTGAAATGCTCACATTTATCTTCATTTTATTTTAAGAGTTTGACCAAATTTATATTTCAGACCTTCGTTTTGTAGTTAATTTATTTTATTATACACGTTAGGTTACTCCGAATAATTTGTGACCAAAATAACAAAATTTGCTAAACACCCTAGTTACAGAAAAATGGTTAAACTTATCTTTTGAGATATCGGTTTTTCCTTTTGTTATTTCATATATGGATATAATCCTTCATTGCTAGTAAGTAGAAGTTTTTAACGTTTATTCCAAGTGAAACATTACTGAATGTGTTCATCTCTATAGGATCTGGACTATCTCACTGGAATCGTTATCAACAGACAAGCAGATTTCAAAGATATTATTGAAGACCAACAAAGCACAAGTAAACCGGTAAAGTTGGACTATAAACATTAAATAACATTAGGGCAATATATCAGACCAAGGTCTTTGTTATACATATTGTTAAAATAAATATACACATTTTGAAAATCGGATATTTTATATAACAACGTAATACGTTCTGAAGATAAATATATTATTTTTAACCATTATATATTATCTATACAATTGATTTATTTCATATTTTTTCAAATATATTTACTAACGCTTTCTCCTTGTTATTTCATCAAAATCTTTATGGTTCTTGGAAAAGTTGAAGTTATTAATACTTGAATGTTCGAAAACTGTAAAATATGAAATAGTTCATTAATCCTTTCTGTTTTATCTATTATATTTTGTGATATAAATGTTTTATTGGATTGTTGAATTTTTTTTCCTTCTAGTCTTCTATAGGAGATATTGCCAAATCATTATCCCAAAATTACGAGAAAGAACTTCATAAGATTTTGGAAGAAGGATTCGACGACATTTTGAAAGATGCAAATGTTGAAGGGTCGTTAAAATTTGGTATGTATCATGGTGTGAAGTATTTTAATGTTTTAACGGATAAGACAAGACATTTACATAATATAACTTGTTGTATAAAGTACTGTTGCGTCTCTGCTTGTTTCCGGTAGAAATTATTTCCGAGGAACTTTAGCAATACAAGTCCCTTCTTAATTAAAACT
>NW_013672221.1:46457-50560 GCF_000517525.1 Limulus polyphemus
CACAGTGATTCACACACTTTATTTACGGTGCCTACTGTTCGCTTGACTCAATTATCTATATCTATCTCTTCGATCTATCTATCTATGCAGTTGCGCTGGTTTTTCTCGCCAGGCATATATCTAAAAAGATGGCGTTTCGAATGCACTCCGGCCTTCATGATCCTTCGAGAAACTCCACTGCGCATGCTCCCAGTTTCGCGTGACTTCCGCTGTCGTAACAGTACCAATAAATCTTTATTCAATCTTTAATAAGATTTGAGCACACTTTCTTCTTCACTATAATCCTTCTAACCTACAGAGCCGTTTTCTTGTTCAATAGAACCCTTCTAACCTACAGAACCATTTTCTTGTTCAATAGAACCCTTCTAGCCTACAGAGCTATTTTCTTGTTCAATAGAACCCTTCTAACCTACAGAGTCACTTTCTTCTTCAATAGAACCCTTCTAACCTACAGAGTCACTTTCTTCTCCAACAAAATCATTCTCATTACAGAGCTACTTTCTTCTTCAATAGAATCCTTCTTACCTACAGAGTCACTTTCTTCTTCAATAGAACCCTTCTAACCTACAGAGTCACTTTCTTCTCCAACAAAATCATTCTAATTACAGAGCTACTTTCTTCTTCAATAGAATCCTTCTTACCTACAGAGCCAAAGATCAATTCTGACACTCAAAAAGTTTCCTGTTGAATCAGGAATACAGAAACTGAGTCTAGGCCTATCCTGCCTAAACTCTTTCATACTAACACCTAAATTAACACTGTTAGTTATGGACGTTAGAAGTATTGTTTTAATTGATTGTGCTTGATATAGTCAGTTTAATTGCTTTAATTTTTATTTTGACAATTTTATGTAAACTTTATACATAACAATATTGTTTCTTGTTTTATGAACTTTCTCTCGAGGGTTATTATGATCTGTGTTTTCTGTCCGGTTTGGTTTTATTTTTTTATGCACAATGCTTAGGTTATTTTACACCGTAACCAGTACTATTATTATCCTTTATTTTATTATAACCTAACATGTTATGACTGAGCTAATGATAATAACTATGTTTATTATTTCGCGACGGTATTTTGTAAAAGCATTTATTATTTCGACTTTAAATTTCTTGCTCGTCTTATGAAATTTTTACTTTTGTTTTAGATAGTAAAGGAAGACCCAAAGTAATAATCAATAAAGAAAAACTTGGTGGTAAGTAACTTTAGAAAATTCTCACGATTAAATATGCACAAGTAACTGAAAACAATTCTGGTGTTAGGCCACCAAATTACCATTAACTATACTAGATATATATGTTCCAAGGTTTTTCGGGTATTTCATTTCGTACTTTGGTGCCTTGTGTAACACATATATTATGTATATCGTAACGTACAATCCTATGTGTTAACGTTGACTAAATGAGTTTAATATTGTTGTTCTTTCGTTGGCGAATTCCTTTAAATTATATAGTGAAAATAGTTCAACATCCAGTTCACATAATAATAACGAATTAGTTTTTCTTTCTCCTTAACGTTTCTTTGCATGCTTGTACTATTGGAAATTTTTTCGTAAGCCTACGTTTACAGCCACCATATCTGCACTACACTAATGTAAAAAACAACTTACTTGTACAAAATGACTCATTATGCATGATAGCCAACACAAAATACTGACTGATTCACTTTACCGGCTATAAAACAACTCTTTATCTTGTTGATGTTTCATTATTACACCGACTGGTTCACCGTATTTATGATATAATCTTTATTCCAGATATTTCACAGAACCTCATGTTCATTATTATTCCCGATTATTCTGTAGTTAACTTGATCGTAGTGTGATGCACCCTCTAGTTAAAATCTAAACTACAACATTAAATAGTTATAGCTTATAACAATATTGATATTATATTTCAATTTTACTAATGTCAGTTAGTTATTAAACGTTATAACTTAGTAAGAATGACATAGTATATGCAGTTTCTTGTTAACCCTAGGATCTAACGAACTTGCTGTATGAAGTTGTTCAAGTTGTCATAGTTTGATTAGTTCGCTCTCGTTAATGGTATATGTATAATTTTTATCAAGTTGTTCAAGTTGTCATAGTTTGATTAGTTCACTCTCGTTAATGGTATATGTATAATTTTTATCAAGTTGTTCAAGTTGTCATAGTTTGATTAGTTCACTCTCGTTAATGGTATATGTATAATTTTTATCAAGTTGTTCAAGTTGTCATAGTTTGATTAGTTCAATCTCGTTAATGGTATATGTATAATTTTTATCAAGTTGTTCAAGTTGTCATAGTTTCAATAGTTTACTCTCGTTAATGCTATAAGTCTAATTTTTATTAAGTTGTTCAAGTTGTCTTAGTATGATTAGTTTACTTTCGTTAATGCTATAAGTCTAGTTTTTATCAAGTTGTCATAGTGTGATTAGTTCACTCTCGTTAATGGTATAAGTCTAATTTTTCTCACCAGCTTTTCTTGTTACGCAGGGATTCTTTAATGTAAAACAATAAATATTTTTCATACACATCTGATCTCTCTTACATATTAAAATTTCGGATGGTCTGAAACCGAGCTAAATGATAATTTGAATTTAGTAGTTAAATATATTCCGATATATCTCCAATTTATGATATTTGCCAACAAGATTGATACACAGAGTTTTTCTTTTTTATTATAACATTTATTACAAACAGCTACTACAAATAATGATTTATTTACAAAAGTTCCACAAACTTACAAGCAATACAAAGTCTTATTTCTGGTCTAGAACTTCCTTGATATTTTATCGAGGGTTCACGATGAGTGAGTTAATTTCGAGTTGACGTAGGTACAATTCACTTAACAGGGAGCTAGCTAACCATGTAGTTCTCGCTGATCACACGCCTATATTTTTCTTACCTGTGACGTTAGGTAATGTTTTCATAAAACTACTACTGCCCGATGTGAATCCACTGAAATTAAATTATTTTTAATGTTCGAACTTTGTAAATGCTCCTGGTCAAATTTCTGAAGTTTTCCGACTGATAATCGTTATAACAATCACAGTTATAGCTTCCAAATTTATAGCACCTTGACTATAGCAAACTAATAATAGATACTCATTTTTGGCGCGGCGCATTGGTTATATTTATAGACATGTGAAGAGTTTCTAGAAAATTCAGATTATGTAACAATACAAAGCTACAATAACGTTTACGTACACACATATATTGTTGATTCTTACACTCGAGAATCTTCTACAACTTTAGACAATAGGCGGGAGTTTTGCAATACATATTTAACAGTATAAGTTATGTACATTTGTAAATATAAATTTAATTCAAGCAAACATCGATACTAAAATAAATATATAATAATAAATCCGTCACACATTCCATTAAATGTTTATCAACAAATTCTGTGCTGAATTTGACTATCAACTATGTAATCATCCTTTCATTATACTGTAAGGTTACGTAAGTAACACAGATTAAATGTGTTTATTGACAAGATTTCAGTCCTATCGTAGAGTCATCATCGGGTCAACTGAACACGTGCAAGAATAGTTGATATGTATGTAATATCTAACAGGAACACGTGAACGAACATATCAACTATATGTAATATCTAACATCTAAATTCGAATTCCCGTTCCACCAAACATGTTCGCCTTTTCAGCCGTGAGGGCGTTATAGTGTGACGGTCAATCCCACTATTCATTAGTAAAAGAGTAACCCAAGAGTTAGCGGTGGGTGATGATGACTAGCTGCCTTCCCTCTAGTCTTACATTGCTAAATTAGGGACGGCTAGCGCAGATAGCCCTCGTGTAGCTTTGCGCGAAATTCAAACCGAACCAAACTAAACTTATCAGAACACGTATTTAATCAATAAACAATGATGTGATTTAAACTTTTCAGTCCTATATGTCACAGTGAGAGAGTATTAGTTGTAAAACATTTACAAACCATTTAGACTAATACTCTCTCACTGTGATGTAAAACATTCACAAACCATTTAGACTAATACTCTCTCACTGTGATGTAAAACATTTACAAACCATTTAGACTAATACTCTCTCACTGTGATGTAAAACATTTACAAACCATTTAGACTAATACTCTCTCACTGTGATGTAAA
>NW_013672222.1:0-3458 GCF_000517525.1 Limulus polyphemus
AATGTTATTGATCACTTGATTATAGAAATAACAGGAAGATTTTTTCGCTTACTAGATTTAGATTCATGGTTTGAATTTTTACCAGATGTGCAAAATATTGTTTCTGGAGATTTCGAAGACGGAAAATTGCAAGAAAAATGTTCTGACTTAGCAAAGAGCTATCCAGGTGATATTGATGGACCAGAAATGTACAGAGAAATTAAAGACTGTAGAATGTTGATAAGTAAAAGAACACAGACCGATTTTCCTGAACCAATGGTTGCAACTGATTTGCTAACATTTAGAATTTCATATGGTGAAGATGTTTTCTAAAATTTAAGAATTGCATTGCAGATTTTGTTAACAATTGGGGTTTCTATTGCTAGTTGTGAAAGGTCCTTCAGCAAGCTGAAATTAATTCTTACATACTTGAGAACCTCAATGACTCAAGAATGACTTACTAACTTGACAATATTAAGTATTGAAAAAGACGTACTTAATACATTAAATTTTGTTAGTTTAATTGATGCATTTGCAGCAGCAAAAGCACGAAATGTTCATATATAATGTAACCATGAATACCATAATGCTACCTGTACAAGATCTAGTTAAGTATATGTACAGTTTTGTAAACTAATAAAATTTGTTATTTGTAAACTTAAGTAGTATTTTATCAATCTGTTTTATAATCCACAAGTGACTGGTTTCTCATATAAAACATAAGTTTCAAAACTAGGGATATAACAGAAATTTATTCTGCATGCTTGAAAGATTACTCTAGCTATGTGACTTCGTACAATACTGGATGACATAAATATCAAAATGGTTTACAAATTATGTAAGTACACCTAGTAGGCTATACTTCATTAGTTCCAGGTTTACAGTTGTGATATTGTGAGATGTTATATTGTGACTTTATTTTAGGCCTGTGTAAAGTGGTAATTAATTCTTTATGTTATTGTCATTAAGTGGGTAATGAATCACAAAACAAATAATCAAAACATTTCAGAAGTGGGGGCGCCAAAATTGTCTTTTCCCCCGGGTGCTGAGAACCCTTGCTACGCCACTGCCAAGAGGTACCTGTTAAGGAACAAGAAGCTGCAACCGGGAATTAAGTTTACTATGAAGAGAGTTAAAAGGAGCATTCCAAGTTAGATGTTTGTCAAAAGTGACCCCCTGGTATTTCACAGTATCGTAGAGTTTGAGTGGGATATTCTCTACACGGACATCAAAAAGAGACGGATCACGACACGGACGAAATTTGTGACGTGTAGGACCAAACAGAATAGCTCGGGTTTTAACATCATTGATAAAAAGACGCCAGCGACGAGTCCAGTGGATGAATTGATCAACAGCAGCCTGAAGAAATCTGTTAAGAGTAATCATCGTTTTACATGTAACTAGGAGGACAGTGTCATTGGCATATTGATAGAGTGAAACAGGGGATTTGGAAGTGGCATGTCATACACGTATAGCACATAAAAATCGGAGAGAGAGCTGAACCCTGTGGAACCCCCGCAGCTATGGGAAACGACCTGGAGTGTACCCCCTCAAGAAAGACCATGGCCGAGCGATTCTGAAGAAAGGAGTGAATAAGAAGGATATACAACTGAGGAAGGTGTAGACGATGTAACTTGTAAATCAAACCCCAATGCCAAACTGAGTCTAAAGAAGAAGACATTAAGGTTTAGACGTGTTAAAAGGATTGGTAATGGCATCGGACAATCGGAGAAGCTGATCCATGATTGAAAGGTGGGGGCAGAAACCGGCCTGGGTATGGGGAAGAATGTTGTACAGAGTCAAATGGGTATGTAGCCTGCAAACCAGAATCCGCTCAAAAGTTTTGCTAAATACTTGTAAGACTAATCGGGTGGTAAAAAGCTAGGGACATTGGAGACTTGGATTGTTTTAAAAAGAGAACAGTAGATGTCTTCCATGAAGCAGGGTAAGAGCTAGTATGAAGGAGGAAATTATAGAAGGCAACCAAAAGAAGCAAAAACTAAGATGGAGCATGTCGAAGATGAGATTAAGTCAGACCATCGAGACCAGGGGTGGTATTATCGACCACAAAGAGAAAAATGAACATCAAAAAGTGTAATGGGTTCATTAAGAGAACAAGTGGGGAGATCATGGTCAAGACTCGGTGCGAGATCGGGAAGAGAAGGATCGGTCTGACGACAGATATCAGAAGTATCTTCAAGATCTAGAGGATATTGATGCGGAGCGTGTAAGTGATCCTCTAAGTAGGAGGCAAAAACATCAGCCTTAGCAACTGATGTCAGAGAAACATCCCCATCAAACAAAACAGGGTAGGAAGGAACAGTATATTGTCCAGTAAGGTGGCGAAAATGTGGCCAATATTGTGAAAAAGGAGGAGAGAGGCAGAGAGAAGAGCAAATGTTATGTCAACGACGATGGGTGACTGCTCTAACAAGCTTACAGGCCAACCATTGTAGACCACGGGAGCGAGTGAGTAGCACTGGATCATGGGAACGAGTGTAATCATGGAGAAGTAATGAAGAAAAACGGAGTAGGTCCAGAGGCCGACGAGGTATAGCAGGTTTATGAGAAGAGAAAAAAGAACGAGGAATATGAAGATGATCGGCAGTGAGGAGAAGAGATTCCAATGTGGAGGCAATATTATCCATCTGAGTAATAGAGGTAAAGGACACATTGGTATCAGCAAGTGAGCTTGTAATATGAGAGCGGTAAGCTTCCCAATCAGCACGACGAAAATTCCACATCCGACGACGAGGCAGAGGAGGAAAAGAGGCATAAGTGGTTTGGAGCTGAACTCTGATATGAAGATGATCACTACCAATAGAAGAAAGGACATTGATGGTATGTTGTTATGTCTATAAGAATTTTAAAGCATTAAGTGTCAAAGGAGGAGATATTCAAATCCATTTATTTTACATCACAGGCGTAGACAAGGGGGTCCGGCCCCCTGAAAAATCTAAGCATATTGATCACATATTATTTTTTGTTTTGTATCATTTAAAAAATATATATAACTTCTATAAACTATTAAATTTGATTTGATGTGTTTGAATGACCATTTCATTAAAAATGTAGATAAATTTCACCTTTTTAATTTATTTTCCCCCCTTTAAAATTTGTTTAAACAAGTGAATATTTTTCCTGTAATATACTGCTGCGTCATCGAGATCATGTGATTCTCACGCTCTCTACTTTCTAGAATTATCCTGTACTTTGGCGAATGCTCTAGTATTTACTAGATATAGGGTAGTCGGGTATATAAAAGAGGGGGACAACGTGACGCGGTAATGTGTGTATAGACAGTGAGTAATTGAACTGCAGTCAGAGAGCACGAGAGGCGTTACAGCGTTTGTTTAGCGCGATTGTTGAAGTTGAGTGTATCGGTAAAGTTATATTCGGAAAGAATAAACCAGTTTTATTAAGTAAGGACTTGTGTCACTAAAGTTTCGTCGGAACGAAGTTACGGAAAGTTAATTAAC
>NW_013672222.1:4339-6275 GCF_000517525.1 Limulus polyphemus
ACTTTCTAGAATTATCCTGTACTTTGGCGAATGCTCTAGTATTTACTAGATATAGGGTAGTCGGGTATATAAAAGAGGGGGACAACGTAACGTAATGTGTGTATAGATAGTGAGTAATTGAACTGCAGTCAGAGAGAGATGTATTGTTGAAGTTAATGTTCGTTGTTATAGCATTTGTTTTAGCGCAATTGTTGAAATTAAGTGCATCGTAAAGTTATATTCGGAAAGAATAAACCAGTTTTATTAAGTAAGGACTTGTGTCGCTAAAGTTTCGTCGGAACGAAGTTACGGAAAGTTAATTAACAAACGGAGACGTAACAATACTGTTGAAAACAAGCATTTTGATATATATTTTATTATTATTATTTTGTACGATTAACCGTTCAGGAGACATAGAGCGTGAAAAACAGACATTGGCTGTGATATATGTAGATAATTGTCTCTTTTTCTTTTCTTTTTTTCTTAGCTACTTTGAATGTACTAAAATAAACAATGTTGGAATTCGTAAAAGTTTTAACTAATGTATATATATATATATATATATATACATATACACATACACATACATAAAACTCGTGCATATCGCTAAAGCTACGTTGAAACTTCGATTCTCGGAAGATGACACAAAATAACTAATGGCAATACCTAATGAAATAGGATTAGGAAGTTTTGACTATTTGATATACTGTTTGTTTGGAAAGCTTGGTGTAAGAAACCTATAAAAAGAAATGCTGTTATTCACTTGTTTATTGGTGATAGGATTAATTGCAAGCTTCAGGTAAAATAATAGTGACACATTGACGATAACATGGAAGTTTTGAAAACCCCGAATGTGAAAACCGAACCCATTTCTGATGAGGAGAATGCTTTGTTGGAAGTGAATATTTTGAAAAATGAAGCTAGAAAAGCGTCACTTAGTTGTAAGTTCAAATGTATAGAATTTAAATATTTTATCATAAGTTTATATTATAAAATTTTGTAACATAGCACAATTGTGTGCAAAATATTTCCTGTATTTTATTGATTGATAATTTAGCCAAATTATCACCATTTGTATTACTTTTAGTTTTACTAATAGTAATACTGTGAACCTATGACAGAACAAATGATTAGTAGCTATAATGCTAATACAGAACTGTTATATTTTTTATGTTTCTTCTATAGTTTTTGATTTATTGTTTTACAGTACAATGTTGCATTAGGCATTTTGTAACATTTGTCTATCATGAGAGAATTAACTGTATCTGTTGAACAACCATAATTTATTTCATTAAGTGAAGATACATGATTAAATACCTGGTAGAATATATTGAATTAACAAACACAGTGCAGTAAGAAATGAAATAATTAAAAAAGAATTATTTTGAGTTTGTATACAATTTCTATAGCTAGATATAATTCTTGTTTGTTCTTTAATTTTAACTACTGCATGTATGAACCACATCATTCAGTATCTTAGCAAGTAATATAACACATTACATGATAAAATAAAATTGCTTAATTTAAGTCTTATTAGGCCAATGTGACTCTTAAGAATTTATATTTGGAGTGTTTTAGATACAGTCAACTAAATTCTGAGAGTTACAATTGGCTTAATATATGGCAAACCTCGAGTATCACCGTGTTTGCTTTTTGAATGAAAACTAAATCATAGAACAGAGCATATTTTGAAATAGTTTATGAAAGAGTATAAAATCACTGGACTTGACATGAACAACGTGCATATGTGAAACTGGCCTGTTGTACAAAGATAGCCATTCTAAACTTATAGAAAAGGAAAAGATGCAGCTTGTGATGTTTTACAATTGTTTGATAATTATTAAAAACTTTTAGTTAATAACAATGTTTGATTGTTGTTTTAATCAAATTCTTAACAAGTGAAAAGTAGAAATAATTTTAACAGAGGTTAGTAAATATTATTTTGAAATTTAGTGTA
>NW_013672222.1:7275-27633 GCF_000517525.1 Limulus polyphemus
AAGTGGCCATTGTTCGGGACAAAACAATACTAAGGAGGGAGCAGTGTTGCGTCAGCGAGGTCACGTGACTAGTATCACGCCACGTCTTTCTAGAAATGTCCTGTTCCTTCATGAATGCCCTAGCATTTACTAGACATGTGTCAGTCTTGTATATATATATAAGATTTTCACAACGTGACGGGACAACAGTGTAGTGAATAATTGAATGTATGCGGACAGAATATTGTTGGTCACGTGAGACGTGAGTTATAGCGTTTGTTATAGAGCGACTGTTGAAATTAAGTGTATCGTAAAGTTGTATTCGGAAAGAATAAACAAGTTTTATTTAAGAAAGGACTTGTGTCGCTAAAATTTAGTGGGAAAGAATTTACGGAAAATTAATTAACGACTAGAGGCGTAACAATATTATAAACACTAACAGCATTGATTGGGATGACTACCTACAGTATGCCATAAGAGTGCACAGGGCAACTGGTTATTCTCTAAATCTACAGATGAGAAGTAAAGCTCCCAGTGGATCTTATTTATGTCTCTTCACCCAGTACAGATGTTCTGTAGTTTCTACAGGAATATATAGAATCACTGTAATCACTTGTTATATTAATATTGAGCTCTAAGACCAATTAGATTTATATCCAATCAGTGGTCGAGGGACATTTCTTATACCCTTCTAACAATTACATACAAAACTGTTGGCACAACTTTAACAAATTCATACCCAGCAAATATAACATTTTATCAATGACATATAAGTACTTGTTACACCATTAAAACAAAACGAAGAACTAGAGGGACACTCATACCTCCGCCACGTAGCATTGATCATATTCGGATCTCAGAAATACGAAAGTGTGTTCGTCGCTATCAAAGAGCATATACCATTTTTTGACAAAACGATGAATAATGATATTCTGTATATTTCCAACAAGTTTCATTAAATTCAGATTATTCTTGACTGAGTTACAGAGGGAAAATAGTGTGAATAATCGGTCCCCATGTTAACAGATAGGGACTTTTGTATTTTCGTAACTTTGACCCTCCAAAAACTAATCACTTCTGCATTGGGTCATAGTCCGAACATATAACCACTGTCGTCCAAATCCATTTAGCAGTTCTCTAGAAATCTTGCTGACAATCACACAAAAAACCCAGAGATGAAAACATAACCTCCGTCCACTTTCGGTGGCGGAGGTAATAGTTAACCAGTCAATTATTGCTGACGCAATGATACTGATTTACGAATTTAATAAGGGCAATATTGCAAAACTCCCATTGATACACCACAATAAGAACAACCAATTACAAATAACACACGAAAAAGAAATACGTCCTTTAATTTCGATTATAAAGCAAGATGCATTTTAACAGAGATTAAAATACCCTTTATTAACCTCTTCCGTGTTTCTCCCGAGATATCTCGGGCGCCCTCTATATTTCACGAAATATTTGTCGACGTATTTTCAATTACTTGACCGAATTTATTTCTATATTACATTGTATTACAATCGTTGTTTGCTAGATGGCACTCAAAATGCTGTTTGTGCTCTATCGGATTTATTTTAAATTATGTGTCATAAGCATTGGAAAAACATTTTCATTCTTTATTATACTATCATTGAAATGTTATATTTATTGTGTATATTTTGTTCAGAAATATAATAAAAGATGTATTTGTTTCATTAATATATAAGTATAGCCTGTCACAAAGCAAAATAGAAAAACTTGACTTTTTTAGCTCATTTCCAAAAAAATCCTGCCTTGGAAGGGGTTAGGGAATAATTTTCGTTCTGTAATTATGATACAAGAGCCACATCACAAAATAAAATCATTGATAATAAAATGATTTAACTGTGATTAGGCACAAAGCTACACAATAACTTTCTATATTTTCTGACAAATGGTATTGAAACATGATTTTAACATTGCAAGCGCCCCCAGTGATTCAGCGGTATGTCTGCGGACTTGCAACGTTAGAATCCGGATTTCGATACCCGTGGTGGGCAGAGCATAGGTAGCCCATTGTGTAGCTTTGTGCTTAATTTCAAACAATTACATTGCAAGTCTGCAGACTTACCACTAGGAGCAATACAAAAATTGACTCTTATAATACAGGAATTCGCATATCAATACATTTCTACTAAAATTAAATCACAGGTCAAACTGTGTTTTCTTTTTTATCTTGTTATTCATATTCTTTTATTAGAATTCGTTTCCTGCTAAAAGTTACAATGGTAATCTATTTTAATCTCCTTTCTAAACAAGATTAGAAAATGAATAAAAAATAATTTTATAGCTACTGGCTTGGACGTTGCCAGATGATTAAAACACTACTCTCAAACTACGGGTCGCGAGACCGAATTCCGTCACCGTACTTGCTTAACCACTCAATCGTGGGGTGTTATAGTTGATGGTTAATCCTACTATTCATTGGTAAGGAGTAATCCAAGTGTTGGTGGTTTGTATTGACTACCTGCCTTCTTTCTAATCTATAACACTAAATTAGGAACGGCTAGTGTAGATAGCTTTGCATGAAATTTAACAAACAAACTGCAGCTACTACACTTGTTTTCTCTGTTCAAAGCATATATAAAGGCAAAATTAAACATTTTAAATTAAATACAGAAGTACAATACTAATCAATTACACTCTAAAAATCAAACAGAAAAGAAACTGAACATGTCTCACAAATAATAATTTTACATTGTCACGTAAATGAATAAATAAAAAGAAACATCACTTGATAAAAGCTTAAATATGAAATTAAACCACGTAAACATAAACTTGAATAGCCAACACTAAGGTTTTCCAATTAGCTCAGTAGTAAGGTTGAAGCTTTAAACGCTAAACATTGTGTTTTGTTACCAATGGTGGACAGAGCACAGATTGTCCATTGTATAGCTTTGTGTTTAACAACAAACAAAAATTAAAAATAAATAAAATAGCAAATTCTCAATGGTAGCCATGGATCTTTTCTTAGTGGAATTGGTTTTCCATATGATTTACTTTGCTCTTTCCAGAACCTTATGGATCTGAATTAAATCTGCCCTAGCTGTTTGCCTTCTTTACCTAACCTCGACACTGGCTCCAGTCATCTCCGTAACTAGCATTTCTCGTGATGATAGAGGGTCTAGGTTTATCTAGGTAGATCTGGTGAGGTATTCTCGGGAAATGTCAGACAAACTTTTTCTTGGAACGTCACTTGAAAAGCAAGGACTGCAGTGACCGTTTTAGCTCAGTTTCGAATTCATTCCTATCATCTTTACCGTGCAAACTGTTCATATTCTAGACATTAAATCTCCCAGCACAAGATGCCCTAAAGTGTAAAGCTGTTAAGTAGTGATCACACAATATTGTGCAGTCATTACACTATGAAATACCACTAAATAGCTTGGAAATAAAGGATCGGCAATTTCTTTCAGTCATTGATGTTTCAACCAAATAATTATCCAAACTGTTGATAATTGAATGGCAGGCCACCATCAGTGGCTTTGTCGACTGTTAGAGGTATCTCCGAACTCTAGCTCTTGTGCTTTCTCATCTGGGTTATCATGAACAACCTTCTTCTGATTCCTCATCAAGCCAGTACACAAGAGGTTTGTTGGTAGCATATAAAGACAGTCTCTCGATTTCTGTAACTCATACTTCAATGAAATAGTCTATCAGATCAGGTCCTATCTTTATTGAACTGAACTGCTAGCACCTACCAAAGCCACCCCACTCTTCATGTTAGGACATTTGTTTTTAACCTGTTTTATCATAGCTGTTGATGAGTAAACACTTCTGTGTCAACTAATGCAGATATTGCCTACTCCACATATTTCAGTGGACATCATGGAATGTCAGCTCTAGAGGGAGGATCATACGTCATATCTACAGGGAGCAGGACTTCCTTGCAGAACAAAATCATGTTTGGTGAACAACCTGTTGATCTTTCTAAAATTGTGTAAGTGCTTATTCCTCCTCTAGGCTGGTTCAGTTTTGTACAGCTTTTACCTGTAAACTCTCATCACATCATTGAAATTGTCTTTTTCTCTTTCAATTACAAATAACTAAATGTATAAGTATTGAATTTGGCATCTTAATAAATTAATATAAGTAATGTCTAATATTCTTATTTCACTAGTTTGTAACTTTATTACCAAGTCTTGAAGTTTGTTCATTTATAATTTAGCACAAAGCTACACAATGGACTGTCTGTACTCTGCCAACCACGGGTATCGAAACCCAGCTTTTAGCATTGTAAGTCGGCACGTAAACTGCTGAGTCACTGGAGAGAGGCAAGTCTTAAAGTGAAACTCAGTTAAAATGATGCTATTGTCATAGCTATTAACGAGGGTAACATCATTACTAACATGTTACCTTCGTTAAGGATGACATGTATTGTACTTTAACTTGGATGACTTTTCAGATTTAAGCATCATATTTCTTTTATTTTAAGTTTTAAGTTCATTTATCACACAAATTGTACTGAAATTATAGCTGAACTATAGCAAGTACCTGATGAATTGTCAATGGGTAATTTCCCTAAAAATTATGATGAATTCATAAAAAATGTGCAGTCAACCCAATGTTTTGTATCATGGTGTATTTGCAATATGATTATATAGTGCATCGTATTTTGTTATTTCGTGTTTTATTTCAAGAAATAAAGTTGCATTGCTTTTGCTTTTAAGCAAAGGGGACCGACTACAATGCATTGTTTGCAAATATGATTTGGTTTCGATGCAATAGCCCAACAAACAATTTAACGTTACAAGAACGTTATCTGTAACCAACATTCACGTTTCCCGTAAAGTACAATAATGTAACCATGGAAAGTTTTTTGGGGTGGTTAGCATTAAGTTATTTGCTAACGTTACTATGCAACACTGAATTAACAAAAAAATAACAAATAAATTTACATAAAAACTGACACCGAGTATTTATGCTAATTTCATTATTTATTTTCCATACAGTACAATCAACAATTAATATCTTCATCATTTTCCTGGTCTTTATATTCCCTGGTGTTCTCTCTAGTTATTCTCTTCCAAACTTTGACCAGACACGCCTGAAAAAAAAACAACAAAAAAAACCACAATATCTATAATTACCCCAAATACAAATTATTAATATATTATCATTTATGTTAGTAAATTATACCACTTTGTCGTTATAAGTTATGTGACTAGATATTTAGCATCCATCATTTTTTGCAAATTGAACAAGAATAGCAAGTTATATACATTAAGCACAATAGAGAACTCAGATTCGCCAAGTAGCTGCAGGGTTTTTTTTTTCTGCTGGATGTCACCATTTCTAGTCGTTAACTGAGCGCAAGAAAATCCCGCTACCAAAGTAAGCGCTTCTTGACAGTTGTCATTTCTATAAGAATTTTAAAACATTAAGTGTCAAAGGGAGAGATATTCAAATCCATTTATTCTACATAATAGGCGTATACAAGTGGGTCCGGCCCCCCTGAAAAATCTAGGTATATTGATCATATATTATTTTCCAATTTTTATATATAATAAATTCGTTTTGTCTCTTTTGAAAAAAATACATAACTTCTATAGACTATACATATTTTTTATTTGATTTGTTTTAATGACCATTTTATTAAAAATTTAGATAAATTTCAGCTTTTTAATTTATTTGCCCATTTAAAATTTATTTAAAAAAGTGAATATTTTTCTTCTAATATACTATTGAAAACAAGCATTTTGATATATATTTATATTTTATTTTATACGATTAACTATCCATGAGAAACAGTGCGTGAAAGACAGATATAGGATGTGATATATGTAGATAATTGTCTCTTTTCTTAGCTACTTTGAATGTATTAAAATAAACCGTGTTGAATTCGTAAAAGTTTTAATTAATATATATATATATATATACATAAAACTCGTGCATATCGTTAAAGCTCCATTGAAACTTCGATTAACGAAAGATGTCACAAAATAAGTAATGGCAGTGCCTAATGAAATAGGATTAGGAAGTTTTGACTATTTGAGATACTGTTTGTTTGGAAAGCTTGGTGTAAGAAACCTATAAAAAGAAAACGCTCTTATTCACTTGTTTATTGGTGATAGGATTAATTACAAGCTTCAGGTAAAATAATAGAGTGACACATTGACGATAACATGGAAGTTTTGAAAACCACGAATGTGAAAACCGAACCTATTTCTGATGAGGAGAATGGTTTGTTGGAAGTCAAGATTTTGAAAAACGAAGCTAGGAAAACGTCACTTAGTTGTAAGTTCAAATGTATAGAATTTAAATCCTTTATCATAAGTCTATATTATAAAACTTTGTAACATAGCTCAAATGTGTGCAAAATATTTCCTGTATTGTATTGGTTGACAATTTAGCCATATTATCATCTTTTGTATTACTTTTACTAATAGTAATACTATGAACCTATGACACAGAACAAATGATTAATAGTTATATTATAATGCTAACACAGAACTGTTATAATTTTATGTTTCTTCTATAGTTTTTGATTTATTGCTTTACAGTATAATGTTGCATTAGGCATTTTGTAACATCTGTCATTTGTCTGTCATGAGAGAATTAATTGTATCTGTTGAACAACCATAATTTATTTCATTAAGTGAAGGTTTAAACACCAAGATACATGATTAAATAGCTGATAGAATATATTGAATTAACCAACACAGTGCAGTAAGAAATGAAATAATTAAAAAAGAATTATTTTGAGTTTGTATATGATTTCTATAGCTAGATATAATTCTTGTTTGTTCTTTAATTTTGACAACTGTATGTATGAACCACATCATTCAGTATCCCACCAAGTAATATAACACATTATATGATAAAATTTAGTTTAGAGGATGGAACAGCTGAGATGGACCAATAGGTCCCATGTTGTCCCAAAACATTATATATATATTATATATATACAAAACAAGAAATATATACTGAAAATGAACTAACAATAGCGTTAAAATTTGTCAAAATTGCTTTCTTTTCTGTTTACTATATTTTTACTATGTTCAGATGATTATTGTGTGTTTCCTTTTTTTTTTTGTTAAAGGTATATGATGAAAAATATTGTTTATTAATTTATACTTATTGACATTGCTAGCTTATATATATACACACACACAATACATATTTATTGGTTATAAATCAATAGTAGAAATTATATCTCATTGTTCTAGTCCTTCTTCCTTCTCTGATCCTTCTCCAATAAGTTAACATCTTTTCTTAGATAAGAAAACCAAAGGTGTACACAGTATTCCAAGTGAGTCATAGCTAGCAATTTGTATAAAGTTAGTCTCCATTATACTACAAATCAGGAGTATTTATCTTATGAAGTTCTCATTCTATTAAATTAAATACGATGGTTCAATATTAAAGTTATGGACACATAGTATAACTTATTATTCTTCAAGCAACAAGAATTAACTTATGTCTTGAAATTATTTTCCTGTACAAATTTGTCTCACACCACCAAAAATAATAGAATTGAAATTTAAAAAAAATTTAAAATCAAGTTCCAAACTTAAAGAGTATTCCACATCAAGAAAAAAATTGCAATTAAACAGCAATAAACTTTCTGAAATTCCACCTATAGCTCTGTACAGTCAGAGAGATAATTAAGAGTAATTTTTAGAATAAGATCACATCTTGCACATTTTGCTCAAGACAAAATAAATAAAGATACCTTAAGCTATCTCCACAAAATAACCTTTCATTTTAGGAAATTCTTAAGTTAATGAGTCTAATATTACTTACATGTATGCTATTCCTAATGTGATACAGGGTTTCAATATTTCATTGAGCCTCTCTTATTTGAATAGAATAAAAACTACACCAGCTAAACATTTGTGGCATCTGAGAGAATAATGTTTGAAGTTTCTTTCCCACAATTAAAGATAGGGTGTATGTGAAGAACACTGTATTTAAGATGGAGGTACCAAATATAGGATTGGTGAGTATGCAAATAACCAATGCAAATGTGATGATTAACATCAGGACATCCTTTGAGCTACAAATGTCAAATCATACACTGGAGTAAGCTATACATCAAAGACTACACTTGAGGTAAGAACATACTAAGATTGTTCTTGATAATTTTTCAATATGTTTTATTGTATGTCTGTTTTATGGTTAAGGATAGACTGAAGGAATTTAAAGAAAATTAGTTATTTCATTGTGTGTTTTACAGTGTAGTGATACATAGAAGTCATGTTTATATTTGTGGTTATAAAAATATATATTTTATACCTCTAGTGACAAGAAAGGCTGCTTCCCCCAAAAAAAGATCTTCATTTACAGTTTTTGATTTTAAAATAAAAAAAGAAAAGTATGATGAAGAACTAAAGGAAACTGAGGTAATTTGTATATTAAAAACTTATAATTCTCTCAATAGGGATAAATACAGTGATATTTGTTTGAGAGAACATTTTTGGAACTTTATAACAAGGATGAATACTATTTCAAAAACTGTGAATTTATTGTGTATTTCTGAAGATTTCTGGCATTTTAATGTTTGTGATAACTGGACAACACTTTTAATTTTTATTTATTACATATTATTGATTTGTAAGAACACCACTTGTTACTTTATAATCCACTAAATCTATTTCTGAATATTATTGCATGTTGAGACTAATTATATTCTTTGCTTTTGGAATTTAAGCCTTAGTAATAATCCTATAAATTATGTCTAGTTAACATTCATATGTCACTTGTCTGACCTCACACTGTAACAGTTGTCTTAATTTTTGTTTTATCTTTTATTGATTTTTAAGTACACTGTTAAAAATAATTCTTCCCATCCCACCTTCTACCACTTATTACTTTATAATCCAATTAGACTCAAATTATGCTCTTTGTTCAGTGAGTCTCTAGCCTTGATCACAAACATTCTCCCATTATTATGTCCAGTTAACATTCATATGTCACTTCTCTGACCTCACACTGTCACAGTTGTCTTAACTTCTTTGAGAAGTTTATTTCCTTGTTTGTCAGCTCTATTTTTGTGATGTTATAATGTTTATTGATCCTACCTGAGAAAAAGATGGGAAATTTCATTTGATTTTTGGATCCTGAAGTCTGTGTTGTTAGCTGTCCCATCACACATGTTGTTGCAAAATAAGGAAATGTTGGACTGATTTCTTTTATTTGGTTTAAGATGTTTTTAATTTGTGCTGCTAAATAACATATCCTGGAATTAATATAGACCTATAAAGTGTAACACAATAACCAAAGAATGTTTAGGTACATGAAACGACTGACTGTTGTTCACCTTTAGCAAGTATGTGTTCACTATGTTGTTAATGACCAATCTTGACAGATAAGAACCTAGAAATTTGTTTTATTTTTGGTATCAAGTGTGTATTTTAAGAGACTAGTAGTTACAATTATTAATAGATAAATTATTATTCTTATACAACTGTAGCACTATTAATTATGAAAAGGAAATTATCTTAATTGACAGTACTACTGGGTAGTTAGTGGGATTAAATAATAAGTTAATTGCCAGGATCATTAATTGGTTACTATTATGAAACATGGATAATGGGAATATTAAAAAAATAGTAATTATTGGAATAATTAATTCTGATTGGTTGTTTATTTTTGTGAGTCATTACACTAGTTGATTAAGCTGATCAACATTTAATTAATCACTAATAATAACGAGAAATCATAATAGCAATATTTTGATTATTTGAATAATTGGAATAATCAAAAACACTATTTTTGATTAGTTGATTATTTTGGTGAAACTAATCAATTTAGTTGATTCTCATAGGTGATTCACTATATCAATAAATTAATTGCTCAGCTATAATTGGCAGGGAATAAAATTGAAGAATTTTGTCTCCATAGAACTTGAACCTATAAAAAAGTGGCTGGTGCTATACTTAGAGTTGGTGATTAGTGGTATTTACCAATCAATTTATTGATAGGCTCATTAACCCTCTTGCTGTTGGTAAGTTAAAGTGTGCATCTCACAACCTTTTACAGAGTTAGATTCAAAATTTAAGTAAATTACTATTTATACCCTAATAGCATTCTTACAAACTAAATCCAACTGTAAATGCATTATTTGGGGGGACGTTGGTAGACATAGTAATAATATGGTTTGAGCTACAGTGACAGAATGGATTTACAATATTTTGTTGTCATAAAAGTAAAAGCTAATTTAAAACTTCCTTTAATAAAAATGGGTGAAACCCTAACATTTTTGTACACAGAATGTTTGTTTTTTCAGTAGTCGTTACAAACGAGACATTGGAAGTGATACAAATTTTTGTCATTTCTTCTGTTTGAGAAGATATTTCTATTATGTATAGAAATAAACTTGTCATCAAACATATTTAATAAATTAAACTTTAATATTATATTAGTTTTAATTTCTTAATTTCACAAGGAAATGGTTAAATAAATCTTCAGTCTCCCCTTGTATGTGAATCATGACATTTGTTCTCTCTGTCTTGTCTGTTCACTAATTTATTTAACACTCCTTTATGAAGTATGGAGTATAACTTAAATTATTTATTACAATATAGATATTACTAAGGCAAAGCCTAATTTTTATAGCTTTTAATCTTTCGTTACAGAGACATAAGCTAGAGTCAGACTCACGTGCCATGCCAACCTATTGCATCCTCTCTTTTTACAAATTATCAATTACTTTCTCAGATGGTTTAAATTATATCATTTATAACCAATAGAGAGACCAAGTTTAAATCTATCAGTGACATAATCCTTTTTTGCAGTAAAGAGTATTGTCTATTTTGCCTTCAGTTTGAAATTTCTCTTGCAGTGTTCAGATCAGAAAACTTGGGAAAATATTTTAAGACTTTTATGTCATAATTAGAAATACAGTTATATTTTAATAGTTATAGGACACTGTTTTTTTTTTTTTGCTTAGGTGCCTCTACCATATTTGTTTTTCATATATATTTTTTATTTATTGTTATAAAAGTAACTAATATGTAAGAATTATAAACATACCAGAGATAAGGTTTAATTAGGTAAGATAATGGAAAAAACAAATTCCACAATGTGTGCTCACCTTGTTATGTGACCCAAGCTGTGCTGTTTAGCCTTAAGCAGCCATGACCACAGGATATATTATTGCACATTTTATAAATAAAAACACTCCAGCTACTGACATAACTTATGTTTGTTATGTAAATTAGATTTCTAAAGAAGTTTACTAAGTTTACCTTAGTTTACTAAGGAAACTTGCCAGATATGATTCCAAAACAAAAATATACCAGTTATACTTTATTGAGTTTTACATGTAGTATTTGAGTTTTGTTAACAACATTAGTTGTTATTGATCTTTTTGTTTGTTCTAGAACACACTTGTCAAAGTAAAAACTGAACAAAGTGGTGATTCAACAAAGGATGGCATTATTTCCAAGTTCAGTGAGAGTGATGATGAAACTGTTGATTATTCACAACATGATGTTATGAGTGTGAAAAGTGAACCAAAAGAGGAGTTTCGACAAATTAACTCTGAGTTAGAAGGTTTATCAGGTGAGTGTACACTTCAAGAACTTTATTCATGTGGTAGACGTACTAGTGAAAAGTGTGTTAAATAATGATAATAATTTATAGTTTTATAGAAAAAATAAAATAAAATAATAAGCTTGTACAGTTAGTTGAATTGTCTAAGAAAATCATGTTCTAACTAGTTTAACCCTTTGTATGGAAACTCTGATGGACACTTTGGGTTTGCAAGGTTACTCTAATCCACCAAACCCATAGAGAGGGGGTTAAAGTATTTATGTTATCACATTCACAAAAGCTCATTCATTTTATATAAACAAATAGTAGTTAGGTATTTACCAGCAGTTTGTAGAATACCAGACTACAGTGTATGGTTTGTTGTCTCTATAATCTCTAACTGAGTTCATTGGCAAGAAAAAAGGTTAATGAAGGAATGTACACTATAATAATCTTTAATCATACAAACAAGTTACTAACACAGTACAACAAAACAAGGACAAGTGTGTCTGTTATGAGTGTGTTGGACTAGCAAGAGAGAGAGAGTGTGTTTGTGAAACATAGTGAGTTATCTCTCACTAGTCCAGTGTATACCCTCTCTGTAAGGTAATCTACAACACCATAATGTTTAGGTTAAACCTAAAATTAAAATACAAAGGTGCCACAAGTAAAATATAAATACTAAAACTCTAAAACAAAGTTAAAGTTATAAAAAGGTAAATAGCTCTAAAGAAATGTGAAATTAAAAATGTTACCAATATCTCAGTTAAACTACATTATATATCCAATGTCAAAAGTAAAAGTACATGTTTTTAAAGTTTAGCAAAATTTGTGTAGCAAGGGAGAATTTGGCATATAACACTAGAAAATACAATAAAAACTTAATCCAGGTTTACACATGGAGTATTCCTCTGTGTTTGAACTATGTCTGTTCATACTCAAATGGTGTCTGGTTAAGTATTCAGCCATTATCTGATATGCAGACTGAAATGACAGCTTTCTATTTAGGGAGTCACAAGCTATCTTTACTATAAGAAAATAGTCTTAGTAACCAATTAGTAAATGGTATTTTGGACAGAGCTAGCAGGAAGCAAAGTTTATATATGTTCACTCAAGCAACTTTCTACATGCAAACATAGCTAAAACAAAGACATGAAATTTCAAAACACTTACATATTGAGTAACAGAGTAGAAAACACATGATAATGTCCTGTGAATTGCAGGAATATTTTTTCTCCCTTGTAAATTTAATATTTCATGGTTTCTTCTCACACTGTATGTGTTCTAAAATTGGTTACTCAACCAACAAGTTTCTCTTCATGATTATTAAGAATTTACATTTCATCTTCTCTGTACTCATTCTGCATGTGTTCTGCTGTCTCTGTTCTACTAACCAATCATTTTCATGTTTCCACTACTGTAAGAATCCTAGAGAGAAGACGTATGTTAGTATTATAGCCATTGTTTATTTAAGAATACGTATCATCCAGGTTATTTTCTGATATGCAAAAGACATTTTTTCACAAGAAAATCTTCAATCAATGGTTATGACAAAATAACTACACCATTCATTTTGGATGTTTTAGTTTCAGATGTATGTATACCTTTTCAAATTTGAGTTGGATAATTTTTTTAATTAACTGTAAATTAAAGTATAATTAAAATTATTAGTTACTAAATCTATATATATATGTGTGTATTGTTATTAATTCCTATGTTTCTTTAAATGCATCTTTTGATTCTAGATCCAAAGACCTACTTGAACAATTATTGTGGAAAGCAATATCCTGGCTGTGATATTATAACACAAAATTCTCTATTTTCAAAGTCAGAAAATTCCAAATCCCTGAATCCAAGTGGTTTTAATACATTTGATAAAACAATATCCAGTGTAAATTACCAAAAAAGATGTAATGTTTCCCATAAGGTAGCTGAATCATACAGTAGCATTGAGTTTGACAAAGAATTGGAAAAAAATCATGTGAAAATACACATTGGAAAGAAACAGCACAGTTGTGGAGTGTGTGGAAAACAACTTGTAACACAGGGTAACTTAAACATACATTTGAGGATACACACTGGAGAGAAACCTTACAGTTGTGTAGTGTGTAATAAAAGATTTCGAAGTAATAGTCAGTTAAAACAACATGAGAGAGTACATACTGAGGAGAAACCATACACTTGTGTAGTTTGTGATAAAAAATTTAGATGTAAGAGTGCACTTAACGAACATGAGAAGGTGCACACTGGAGAGAAACCTTACAGTTGTGTAATGTGTAGCAAAAGATTTCGAAGTAGTAGTCAGTTTAAAAGACATGAGAGGACACACACTGATGAGAAACCATATGGTTGTGTTGTGTGTGGAAAGAAATTTTTAACAAATACCTACCTACAAGAACATGAAAGGATACACACTGGAGAGAAACCATACACTTGTGTTGTATGTAACAAAACATTTCGAAACAATAGTCAGTTAAAACAACACGAGAGAATACATACTGGTGAGAAACCGTACACTTGTGCAGTTTGTAATAAAAAATTTAGGAGTAAAAGTCAACTTAACACACATGAGAAGGTGCACACTGGAGAGAAACCTTACAGTTGTTTGGAGTGTGGAAAAAAATTTGTATCAAGTACTTGTTTACAAGATCATGTAAGGATACACACTGGAGAGAAACCATACACTTGTTTAGTATGTAATAAAGGATTTCGAAGCAGTAGTCAGATAAAAAACCATGAGAGTGTACATACTGGTGAGAAACCTTACAGTTGTGTAGTTTGCTATAAAAAATTCAGAAGTAAAAGTCAACTTAATGGACATGAGAAGGTGCACACTAAAGAGAAACCTTACAATTGTTTAGTGTGCGGTAAAGAATTTGGGAGTAATAATGAACTTAAAGTACATGAGAGGATACACACTGGAGAGAAACCATATAGTTGTGTAGAGTGTGGAAAAGAATATGGGAGAAGAAGTCAACTTAAAACTCATCAGAGGGTGCATACTGGAGAGAAGCCATATAGTTGTATAGAGTGTGGTAAAAAATTTGGAAGAAATAGTTATCTTAAAATTCACCAAAGGATACACACTGGGGAGAAACCATACAGTTGTGTAGAATGTGGCAAGAAGTTTGGAGGTAATGATAAACTTAAAGCACATAAAAGGATACATACTGGAGAGAAACCATACAGCTGTTTAGTGTGTCATAAAGAATTTACAAGAAATAATGATGTTAAGATACATCAGAGGACACATACTGGTGAGAAACCATACAGTTGTGTAGCATGTGGCAAAGAATATACAAGTAGTAGCCAACTTAAAATACATAAGAGGACACATACTGGGGAAAAACCATACAGTTGTATAGTGTGTGGCAAACAGTTTCGAAGCAGTTGTCATCTAAAAACTCACCAAGCAATACACACTGGGAAAAGACCACACAGTTGTGTAGTATGTGGTAAAGAATTCAGAAGAAACTGTGATCTTAGAACTCATCAAAGGATACACACAGGAGAGAAACCATACAGTTGTTTAATGTGTGGTAAAGAATTTGTAAGTAACAATAAACTTAAAACACACCAGAGGGTACATAGTGGAGAAAAACCATACAGTTGTGTAGAGTGTGGTAAAAAATTTGGAAGAAGTAGTAATCTTAAAGCTCACCAAAAGATACACACTGGAGAGAAACCATTCAGTTGTGTAGAGTGTGGAAAAAAGTTTGTAAGTAATGGTAAACTTAAAACACATCAGAGGGTACATAGTGGGGAGAAACTGTAGATTTATGTACAGGATGTCCAAAAAGTCTGAAACCACAGGCACTTCAACAAATTGTACAGAATGTGTTGTACATGCTGTACTCTTAATTCAAAAGAAGTTTGGATTAACAGCAGGATTAATTTGAACTACTCATGCTTTGCTAGTACCATAATCGGTCACATATGTGAAATTAAGAAATGTTACAAATTGCTTTTGATTCCAGACTTTTCGGACACCATGTAGTATGTGGTAAAAAATTTTGAAAAAATAATGATTTAAGAAATCATGATAACACACAAACTGGGAAGAAACCACCTGGTTGTTTGATGTGGTGAGAATGTGTATGTAGTTATTGCCTTAAAATATATAAAAATGTACACAGGTGGCAAAAACTGTAAATGTCTGAAATGAAGAAGTGACTACCTGTTTTGTAAAGCACTGTTGTGGGAAATGATAAGAGTAATAAACATAAAATTCAAATAATGTTTATAAATTTGTGTGCAATTATATTTTTTTATATAAGGTTTTTTACATGTGGCAGAAGTTTTGAAAGAAAGAGCCATTTAAAAAACAATAAAATACACCATGGGCTTACATACTGTTATGAAGCCTTTGGTGAAATACATCAAAGGCTACACTTGGGGAAAAATTGTACAATTACACACTGGAGACAAATCATAATGTTGTGTTGTGTAACAGAAATCATTGACATTAAAACAACGGATATGGATAAATTATAAATCATACATTTATGATGACTGTGGTAAGAATTTAATCTGTTAATACCTTCCACATGAGCTAGACCAGCATCTTGAAGTAGATTTTAAAAATAAGTCATTTCAGAAATGTTTGGTTGTTTTTTTTTTATTAGACAAAAAGAAGTTGTTTGGCACTATTTTTCAAGATCCAGGTTGCCGGAAATAATACAAAGTGCTTGTAATGTGTATATTTGTATGATTGTAGAAACTTTAGTTTCAAAGAAATATGTAAAGGTTGTTATGCTGTAAAAAAATCGTGTCTTTTCTAGAATATACAGTAGCATAGATGGTGGAAACTATGGTAACCAACAGCATGAATGTTTGATTTACATAGTCGAGACACCATACAACTGTGGTGTCTGTAATGGGGATTTACAATGTATAGCATAAAATTATCTTCAGGTGAGATAATATTACTTTTTTGTCGTATGTTGTAAAGAGTTGGAAGAAAAAGTTAACAAAAAATAAGGGTAAATATTACTTCTGAGAAGTTAGTACACATTCTGCTTTATCCTCCATTGACCTACATATAAGAAAAAGGCAAAAAGTTTGATCAAATCAGGATATGGTCAGAGAAAAGGGTGAAGACTCTTGTGTCACTTCTCTATTATAGGTTTGCCATGAGGTACACTCATGTAAGTATGAGATTTGGGCCACCCCCAATGAGAAAATGTTTCGAAAAAGCCGAGGATCAGCTTCATATGGTTCAGATAAAGATATTCATTTGGCAAAGAAGTTTTTAGAACGATCAAATTAGCCAAGAAGTATAAAAGCACTGGAGGGTCATTTCATTCTCTGCCTGAAACTGTTTTTGAAACTTTTACTTCATGTTTAGATGGCTGAATAAAGATGCAGGAGCTTCCAACAAGTGTCACAGTCATTATCCTGAAGCATCACTGCCAGTTCTAGATAATGCATTAAATGACTGTTGCCTGGCTGTTCATCCTCTCACCCAGGCTATCCTTTACTGTGCTTGTCACAAGGTTTCAGTGACTTACATTCAAATTTTAATTAAATTACTTTTTGTTTATGTCATACCGATTAGTATAGCATAAAATCGTAGCTAATAATCCATATTTTAATAGTATATATGTTTTAAGTTCTTAATACTATAAAGCAATATTAAAATAAATCCTGAACTTCCCCTAGTGTGGAAAATGTGACATATTTTCTCTAGGCATCCCCACTTTTCTATTTTATTATCCCCCCCTCCCAATAAGTACGAAATTTAACGTAAATTACTCACTATAAAATTGTCATTGCACAGACGAACCATAATTTTTACAGCCTTCAATTTTGTTTGGTTACAGAGCCATCAAATAAGAAAATCAGACCTCTCTTGTCACATCCTCAGTTTCAGGATTTGTTAGTAGTTTTCTCTTACGTTTAATTTTATATTATGTATAATTAATAGAAAGCCAAGGTTTTCATTTATCAAATGGCGTATCATATTACGTTCTTTTCTAAATGGAGAATTCTCAATTCCACTGTTAGTACAAGCTTCATTCTCACGGGAAAGGTAATGACTAGCTTGGATGAATTTGTAACGGCTCTTGTCACATAGTTAGAAAGCCAGAAACATTGTGATAGTTAGGGGAAATTGTCTGTTTTTAGCATGTCATTATTCTATGTTCTTTAGTACATTACTTAATTAAATACAAATTATTTAGTGAATTACTACCATTAGTATTTAAAAAGTAGGGTTAAGTGTCATCGACAGAAGAAAAAATGAATACCCAGGTAAGTAACTAAAATGTAAGAATAGGAATCACTTTAGGTTAGTTAAGGTTAAATTATGTAAAATATATAATAAAAATGTTTCACTAGGCACACACACGAGCTACAGCAGCTCGTGACTAATGTAATTCGATGGCGTGACGTGAGCTCCACGTTCACCAAGTGATTTACAACATACAATGGGGCCATTAGTAGTTAGACCTGGTTCAAAGGGTAATAAAACAAAATTTAAGTATAAACAGATGTATACTGTTACGAGTTTAAAGTTACTTAGGATAAACCAATGTAGTTTCATGTTACAAACTGAAGTCATTCCAGAAAAAAAAAGGTAATTTAGATTTATTTCGATATCTTTTTTTGGTGGTTACGAGGTTGGTCAAATTGACCAACCTTGTATAGAGTTACGGTAAAGAAAATAACAGATAAAATATAATATTTTACTGAAAACAAACATTTGAAATGTATTTATAATTTAGGAAGCTCTGGAGACTATGCCAAAAAAATTGAGATTTTTGAAATGAAGAAAAGTTTTTTAATTTTAACATGAAAATCACTTTGCACATAGACTAGTCAAAACAAGTACTCGGTATATTAATAGAAATCTTTTTTTAGTATATTAAAAATACTTCACGAAAAATATGATTTTTGCTTGTAATGTTCACTGAACGTCTGGCAAAGTTTTCGTAGATATACAGACTATATTAAACGTTAATAGTATCAAAACTATTGTTACGACAGCGGAAGTCGCGTGACTCTGGTAACACGTGATGAGTATCTAGAAGATTCACGAGGAGACGAGATGTACGTTTTTAGAATATATAAGACCAGCAAGAAGTGACGGCAACAATTGAATTGCAGACAGATATAGAGATGGACAATTGAGTCAAGCGCGGTAGTAGGTAAAGTGCGTGAATCGTTCGTTGTGAATTATAGCGTTTGTTTAAGCTAAAGTGACTGGAAATTAAGTGTATTGCATAGATGTATTGAGAAAGATTAAACTAGTTTTATTTAAGAAAGGACTTGTATCGCTAAAGTTTCATCCAAAAGAATTTCGACAGAAAATTAACAAACGAACACAGAGACATAACACTATAGACTTTAAACCAGTACAGGGAGGTCACATGGTCAGTGAAATCTACCAAGGCGTGTTGAGAGAGCTTAAGGACGTATTTACATGAAGCATTTTATAACAAAATTATGAACAAACATATTATTAATGTCTTTGTAGGATCCAAGTTTACATAGGAGTTTTCGTTTCGACATATGTTGACAACAATAATAAGCACAATATATACAATACTGTCCATACAGAGACTAATATGGTTCTTGCAATACTTTTTGGTTGTAAATCCACGTTCGACAGTTCTTGATGAATTTTCTTATGTAGAAATAACCCTAATGGATCAAAATATTGTCCTTTTTCATTTCAACCAAAATAAATACAGGCCCAGTGGCTACCAGGTTTATGACTTTGTTGTACATTGATGATGTACAATTGTTTTTATGCATAGTCAGGTAATTGATCACTGGCAAATACACTTTCAGACTTTTTTTGCATACATAAATCTTGCGAAAGTATCAAATAAATTTCTATTGTGTTCATAGCTTCTTAGATATCACATATGATTTTCTAGACTGATTAATTTCTAAAATTGACTGAAATCCTGCATATGCTAGAACACTTACAGTGTTGGGTAAGGCCTACCAAAACGTATTTTAATTCATATAACCTGTTTAACCAAATTAAAGTGAGAATCTTCAGCAGACAAATCTGGTGTAAGATCAAAGGTAAAGAGTGTATATCCTCCCGAGTAATTGTTATGTTACGACAGCGGAAATCACGTGACGCTGGTAACACGTAATGAATATCTCGAACGTTCCTGGAGGCTCGAGTGTTTGCTAGACATGCGCTCTTATAGTATATAAGCCAGCAAATAAAGTGATGGGGAGAATAATTGCAGACAAAGAGATATAGAGACAGATAATCGAGTCAAGCCATAAGTAAAGTGCGTGAATCGTTGTGAATTCTAGCATTGTGTTAAAGTTACTGTGGAAATTAAGTGTATTGCAAAGTTGTATTGAGAAAGAATAAACCAGTTTATTTAAGAAAGGACTTGTATCGCTGAAGTTTTTAGGTATGAATTTTTACGGGAAATTAACCAACGAACACAGAGGCATAACAGTTATATCCTATATCAATTCCTTGATCTTGAAATTGTTTTCCAGTTCCACTAAATAATGTTTCATAGCTTCATGCATACAGTTCAGCATCAAAATCTGTCGAGAAGGAATCTGTTTTCCATCCACGATGACTGCCAGGAAATTGATACTGTAATGTTTGGAATTGTATGGGTTTTTCTTCCAAGAGTCAAATGCATTTTTATCAACACATCCTGTAACAAGATGTGTTGGTACTTGACATAAAAAAGCTTTATCAGTAGATGATTGTAAGTTTCCATGGGTAATTGAAAACGATTTGCACAGTATGTTTCAAAGGATATTTAGCTGCTCTTTTCTGAAATACTTTAGCATGCGACAGAACAACTGATGGGCCGATCTTGACGTACAATTTTGAAACCCGATTCATCATTTGACATAATACAAAACGAATCTTTGCTTCGTACGAGT
>NW_013672222.1:28568-33712 GCF_000517525.1 Limulus polyphemus
GTTCATACAGTTCAGCATCAAAATCTGGCTGTAAAGGTCGAGCGGGAATCTGTTTTCCATCAACATTGATTGCTAGGAAATTCATACTGTAATGTTTGAAATTGTATGGATTTTTCTTCCAGGATTCATTAAATGCATCATTATCAACACATCCTATAACAAGACGTGTTGGTACTTGATGTAAAAAAGTATTATCAATAGATGCTTGTAAGTTTCCCTGGTGAATTTAAAAGGACTTACAAACTATATTTCAAAGGATATTTAATTATTCCTTTCTGAGATACTTTAGCATGGGACAGAACGACTGGTGGGCTGATCTTGACTTTTCCAGCCTAGATACAAACGTGTTGTAGTACAATTTTGAATCCCAGTTCATCATTTGACATAATATAAAACTATTATTTACTTCCTGTGAGTTGGAGTTTTACACTTACACCATTAGGCAAGAACTTGTTCTGTAAAAAGATATCTGAAATTAGACGACCGATCATGTCGACTATTTGGCAACCACGTGTATCTATGTGTCGGTCTTTGATTTTGTCGTTCTGACCGTCAATAAAATCGAGATTGTCAAACTACCCACTGTGTCTTTTATCCACATGGACAACGTTAAATGACTTCTCTTAGCTTCACCATTATAGCTCAGTAAAGTTTCTATGTAGGCCTTATATGTGTAACGGTTGTGAGATGAAGAAATAAGTTTGTCTTTCAGGTATAGATCTACTTCAGAAAATAGAGAATAAAGTAACAAGTTGACAGGTGCAGAGGTATCTTCATCTTTTTTTGTCAGTCCCAAATCTTTGATTTACACGAAGATATGATTGTGCTGGATCTGAATATTCATCATCTGATCCTGTCGGTCACTGAAGATAGAGGATAATATTCAGTTTATTGACCTTCTTCAATCACTTGTTGAAAAACTTTGGAGTTGATGTTCTTCGTCTCTTAGCTTGAGATATTCTGAGCATGGGACCTTTCTGCTTTTTATTATGTAGAATATCTCTAGCCAGATTCTGAGCTCCTTGTATTGCTCGTCGTTTTCCAGCATTGACAAAATATTTTCCTTGTATGACATCGGATGCTAGATTTATGCTTGACTGAACAATTTGTTTTCCTAAGGCTAGTGTCCCTTTTTTTTCAGAAATAGTGTAACCAAACGAAACAAGTTATTCAAAACATCTAATCCGTGTCCCTGTTGCCATTCACTACCAGCATAATAAGATAAACCATTTCCCACTTGGTAATCATAATATGCTTCATAGATAGCTGGTTCTTGATAGTAAGGAATTCTTATGATCGTGAAGATGAAGCATTATGATCACTCTACCTTGTTCAGATGAGATAGGCTAACCAATGTCGTCCTTTATATCAATCTTTATAGTCTGAAATGTTTGTATTCAGGATTTGTAAATGTTTCAGTGAACATGTCTCCATTCTGACCTTTAACTTGAACAATTCGTATCAGTGATACACATGCATCACTAACAATACTAGGTTCCACAATATCTGAGTATACATGTAGCAAATAAAATCCAGCGTGCATATTAACAGTATATGAAGCTATAGTGGGCTCTGTTATCGTGTGAATATTATTAAATCCAAGTATAACTGATAGTATAGGATTGAGTGTTATAGAGACTCCATCATTTGCGTTCATGCTTACTTTTTGGGTGAATGAATCATAAGTAAATATAAGTTCATTGTCGGATTTACGAAGTGTATCTTCTAATTGGTTTAAGATTCTAATTAAATTTTCAGGTTTTCTGTAATGACTTGATCTAATACAATTTATTATGGTAGCAGAATGAGAGCCTGAAAACTATAATATCCATCCTGTACCGTCAGGCACGTTATCCCAGGTATGTGGATACTGTAATTTGACCAAAGCTACTTCTCACAAACCTTCAAGGTTGATAGATCTCGGAAGATGAGTGATATGTTTTGTCAAAGTATTATTAGCAAAATAATTCATAGAACTGTTACAAGGTTATGTCACATACAACTGATCCATTTGAATAACGAGAAATAGAATTATACATATCATCTTATGACGGCAGGCGATTTAGATCCGTTTGAAGAATCCAGTTATTAAATTTGTCAGGATGTCCTATCCATTTGACAAAATATTGTTTGTTTTTGCCCCTTCCTCATTCTACTTCTACAGCATAGACATCATCTTTTGTAGTTCATACTCATAATATGTTCCATTTAATTTTTCTCTGAGATAGTCTTGCAGTTTATACACTGGTGGATTTCTGTCTATCCTCTGGTAAATCGTAAATATTTCGTCTGTCCATCCAGGCATATAACCGTTTTTAAATTGAATCTTTACTTTACTAATACGTACTTGATCACCTACTTTGAATTGAAATTTACTTTAGTGACTGGTTTGTAAAGTGTTTTCCACATCACAGACTGATTAGAGTAATTAACATCCATTGGTCTCATTTTAATGCTGCAATGATATGATTGATTATAGGCATTGACCAGATGTTTCAATACAGTAATATATTTATAAGTTCCACTATGAGTAAATTAGCGCCACATTCTAGTTTTAAGAGTGCAATTAAATATTTCTATTGATGCTTTTGTTTTGTTATGTGTAGTAAAGAAGTGAATGTCTTGTTCCCAGAGATATTGTTGAAAGATATGATTAGTAAACTCTGTCATAGCACTGGTTTGAAGTTTCCAAGGTTTTCGACCCTGTTTTATAATTTGTTTGAAATATTTTACAAGTGTTGCACCTTTCTTTTCCTTGAATGGAACAACCTATGCATATTTAGAAAACACGTCGATACACGTGAGTAAATACTTAAACTGATTGTTATATTGACTTAGGTTAGAAAGATCCACCAAATCAGCCTGCCATTGTTTATCGATCCCTGAAACGATAACTTGGTTTCTCAAACTTATATTTTACTGGTTTGTGTTGAGTGTATGTATCCTGTCAACTTAACCAATCTGTTGGATATACAAGACTGTTTAGTGTAGGAAATATTATTTAATTTATTTTGTGAGTAATATTTCACGATTGTTTAGTTTTTTCATAACAAGAGAGTTAAAAGCAATTAATTTGAAGGTGATAGCTATGACAAGTTTGGTTGGAGTCGTATGTTTGTTTGCAATTCATCAGTGTCGAGGCTATAGAAATTTCTAGTTGCCTCAATCATAAGCATATAAATAGCGACAACCAAACGAGTGGAAGTGGAGTAAAAAAGTCAAGTGAAAGAGAAGTTCAGTCAGAGAAAAGTTAGAAAATGCGAAGTTAGCCATCGTGGGAGGGAATAGCCTTAATGGTTAATATTTTAAAGTGAGATTAACAATTTGATAGAGATAAGGAGAATAATTTGTCTTGTCAAAGGGTGTTCTAAAGTAATTGAGCCCACTTGTGTGGACTTTGACGAAAAGAAGACAATCATTGGAAGTTCAGGATACAACTGTGGTAACCCATGAGGCAGCATAAGTGAATTATTTACTGATACTTTTGTGATAAAAGTAGAGAAAAATAGTTCGGCTTGTCAACTGGATTTTAAAGCTATTGAATTAATCTAAGTGGACTTTTGACAAGAAGAAGATAGCTGTATAGTGTGTAAGATACAACTGTGATCTTCATAGTGTAAAGAACTTTTTGTACATACGTTTAACTTGTTTTTAATATATTATTTTATAAAAAGTGGAGTACTTGCTGTCCTTTTATTGTTCGAATCTATCGCCAACAAGTCGCAGACACCTACTGTAGAAGAATTCTGAGCCCACACCCATATATACACACACTTAAAAGTTCTGACACAGTCTTTAACCTGATTTAGAGTTATGGATTTACCTAACACTTTTACAGATCTAAATAAAGGTTGTACTCTGCCAAACCTAGCATGATGTGTAGGGTTTTAATATATAGATTGTAGGGTTTTATTAGACATTACTTTCTATGCTGTTTACTTTTATCTAATTTTTTACTATCAAATTTCTCTCTAACAGTAGTAATAATGCAGCCATACATATAGAAGCAATGGTCGTGTACCAGAATGGATCTACATCGCAGGTTATGAGAAGTTCTTCCATGAATTGAAGACAGCACCGTAAAAGTTTATCTAAATCTGATCGGCAGTATCTAAAGATAAAAAAAAAAGATAAATAATACTTTCAACAAAATTTTCAAGAGAACAACAAAAATCAATGAGAATCAACGTTTATAGTGCTATTTTTTCTTACCTGTACATCTCTTCTGGAAAGTCAAAGTCGTACTCTTCCTCTCCTCGCTGACAGTGCCAATCCAGGAACTTTTGTCTTACAGGTGCTGACTTGAACTCAGGAGAGTAAAACCTGGAATCCTGTATAGGTCCTCGATATTCCTGATTTGACTTTATATTGAAAAGAAGAGGAAAATATCCTTTCTGTAGTTCTTCTAATTCAAATGTTTTTGGAAACAATGATAAAAACAGGTTTAAAATTGTAACTGTCAGTTATTCAAATTATAAGACTTTTGACGGTCATAACCATAATTTGTCTACCATTTACGATAATGTCGGGTTTTATCCCTTGATGAATAAGATAATTCAAGATAAAGTGCCCGTCAAAACCTTTCATATTATGCGTTAAAGCTGCCTAATTCTTTCCAAAATATGAATTGACAAAATTCGTCACATGAATTGTAACCTTTTAAAACTTTTCTTACGGTTAAAATAATGGACCACACAGTAGTTTATCTCTTAAATCCAGTTTCCTAATCTGTCTCCTAGGATTCAAATTCGAGAGCTCTGGCCATTGCATCCTGCATTGTTAAGTCCAGCACAGAAGTACCGAGGTTGGTACAGTCATCTGGATTCAAGGCCAGAAAAGGTCAGCTTTCAGAGAGGTTTGAGGGACTTTGCTGGCACTGTAATAAACCTGGGCACAAGAGAGCTCAATGCTGGAAACTTCAAACACAGTGGAAGTGCCACAGCAGGAAAGGCTGGTATCCAGAAAGGATGTTGGAACTGTGGAAAGCACGGACATTTGAGGAGCCAGTGTAGGAAGAATATTACCAACAAGTCGGCCTCAAGGAGACCAGTAGTGTTTGGTGTTGAGCGACGCCCACCAAACCCCCATCGTGAAAGTCCCAACAGCTAGGTGTAAAATGCCAAACACACACAGTGTCTATGTGA
>NW_013672222.1:34691-44543 GCF_000517525.1 Limulus polyphemus
AGAAACTCTACTCAGTTTTGAGAAGGGAAATTGTGAAGCTCTTGGCGAAGTTACTACCACTGATGTGACTGTTACCGATGATTGGACATTTACTGATACGTCCTGTAAAATTAAGAGACTTTGTTGAATTGTAATTTTGTGTTTGTAATTCTGTACAGTTAATTAAGTTATTGTTAATTGTTATTGGTTTATTGTATGTGGTTATTGTTCGGGACGAACAATATTAAGGAGGGGGCAGTGTTGCATCATCGAGATCATGTGATTCCCACGCTCTCTATTTTCTAGAATTATCCTGTACTTTGGTGAATGCTCTAGTATTTACTAGATATAGGGCAGTCGGGTATATAAAAGAGGGGAATGTAATGTGTGTATAGACAGTGAGTAATCGATCTGCAGTCAGAAGTATTATTGAGCACGTTCGTTGTTATAGCGTTTGTTTAGCGCGATTGTTGAAGTTGGGTGTATCGGTAAAGTTATATTCGGAAAGAATAAACCAGTTTTATTAAGAAAGGACTTGTGTCGCTTAAGTTTCGTTGGAACGAAGTTACGAAAAATCAATTAACAAGCGGAGACGTAACACTATGAACAATTTAGAAATGTACCCATACTTTTGCAAGATTTTTGTATGCAAAGAAGTTTGGCAGTGTGTTTGCCAGCGATCAGTTCCTAATAGCATTTAGACAGTCTCAAAGTTTTATGCAATTTTAATCTTCTATAGACAGTGGATTGATAAACAGTCCCTCATTTGTAATTTTTTAGTTGTAGTAAATTGTATTAGTACAGATGTTAAATGTGCAAAATAATGGTTATAACATAATTAAATCTAGACATTTATCGTATGTGGAAGTGTAGTGTCCACCTTGTAAAACTCGTATAAGATAAAACTATAAAGTATCATGAGTAAAATGAAATATTTTGTCAAGTAAAAGTGTAAGTTTGATTATTATATAATAAACGTTTTATTGATGGCGTATTCTCATGTTGAGACACATTGAGAAACAATTTACTTTAGTAACACGATGTATATGTAGATCCACCTTTGTAAAACATGTGTAAATGAATTATTTTGTCAAGTTATATTGATAGCATAAAGTCAAACTGGTGAAAGTGTAAGTTATAAATAATGCATAATATTTCAGGATATCGTCCTTTTTAAGATGATTTACATATGCGTGGTCAGAAAATGTAATTAACTAATGATTTAGTGTTTTAAACCATTGTATTAAATGTGGTCATGTTGAGACATCAAACGGCAAGTTTTAATTATTTCATGGTATCGTCTTTTTAGGATCATTTCAATGGTCAGCAAATGTATGGAACTAATAATTTTGTGTTAAGCGTCCTTTTTAGCATCGTTTAAATGTAAGGAAATTTAATTAACTATCGAATTAGTGTTTTATACCGACTGTATTAATTGTAGTCATGTTGAGACATGTTATGCTTATCCAATTTTGTGGAACTATTATATAATTGTCCGTCATGGCGACCTAGCTACGAGTCCCTAACAATGCGCCCTTTGGTGATATTGTGTGGAATTATGACATCATTGTCTTTGATGGCATCATCCCCCCACCTCAGTCCCACACAGGTGTAGTGCCCTCTAATGGTGTGGATAACTACTCAGGGGAGAACAAACTGAGCTGACAAAAGCACATTTCTAATAGTCTTTTTTTCCTCTTGGCAGTTTAACACACACAACACAGCATACTTGCCTGTATTGTTCCATTGTTTTGCTGTGTCTTGTGTTTTGTCTTTTGTGTGGACTTGGATTATTGCATATTATCTTTCCTTGTGCAACATACTCAGTTGCAAATCGTGGGAAAATAAGCTCTAATACGAAGTATCCAAGAATCTCCAATTAGCAGGATTCAAATTTGCTCTTTGATACATCTGAGAGCTGAAAAACAGACACATACCTAAAATTAATGCAGAATGTGGGCGTATCTTCCTTTCTTCTTTCAGTCAACCATTACATCAGAAGGTTTTATGATCCCATCTTTCAGCATTCACTATATCTTAGCACTTGCCACATTCCTATGACTCCAGGGAAGCCTGTGTGACAGTTGTTTAATCGAACATATTTCACCTGTACCTAAGTGATGCTGCATGACTATTGTTTAACTCAATCAGCCATCTTATCCCACAAATATATCATATAGATTCTTCCTACAAGTCACTGAATTGTTGTTGCTACCTGATTCTAAATTATTTGCACAATCCTCATCTAGCAATATAAGACTTGTAGATAACCAAATATTCGCCTTTTGACATGATGCAACCCTAGAGTTAACGTCAGCCTCGGTACTTACACTTTACTTATTATGCCAACAATCATTATAGGATAGAGCTAGATAATTGATTGTCCATACTTTCAGAACAACATCTGGACTTCATTCTTTCTCGGACAGATAATTGGCTGAGCCAATGTTGCTTATTTTCTGGGCATGAAACAGGCTGTTTCATAAAGATATTAACTATGTGCAGATCAACTGCACGAAACATTAAAAAGTTGAATGCACCTGAATAAATTATTAAGCTATATTAATTATCGAAAGGAAGAATACGATGTTATTAATATTGTGGTATATTAAGGTAAAACCTACCCAACCTTAAATCTGCATGTCATATAGATTCACTTAATAATTAGAGATTCAGTCAAAACATCGGTTACATGGCAATGCTAGATCTTTCACTTACTAACTGAATCATGATTTTAAATGGAATAACGAGACTGGATACAAACTTACTTAAGTGTGAAACAAGCAATTTTTGTTACAACGCTAATCACAAACACAGTGTTTACATGATTTGATTGTACTAATAGTACTGTCAGTTTTACTGGATTGTTTCAACTTCTCCTTCAAGATTTTGTCTTTCTCCATGGTAGGTGTTCTGGTTTACATTTCTCCACCTCAATTCGTGTTAAGGTTAAGAAATAACCAGGGATGCTCAGAAAATTTAATTTATTTTCATCCTGCTCGCGAATTTATTTAATTATGCAAGTGAGTAGGATTAAAAGGTCTGACCTTTTAGAGAATTAAGAGAATTTTTGAAAAATAAATAAGATAAAATTTAAATGTACTATCGATGTGAGCCCGAACAAAGCCAATCTTTGCTTTTGAATCTCGGTTTCTGTCTGAAACCTTGGTATGGTGCCATCTTAGGAAATTCGGGAAAGCCTTGGATAGTTTTTTCAACTCTTCATCATACTTGGATTAGATTTCTCTTCTAATTGTCACAAAATGGCCCATATCGGACTTATAGTCCTTCAGGGAGGCGGAGATCTGCAAATCCTATGCCTAGGCACTGACTGATGGATCCAATGTCTGAGAATTAGTTGTGGGGAGTACCCCAACAAAAAACAGTTTTACAAGACAGATGCTAAAACATCTACCTGTCCTGTGTCTAAGATATAAAACAAGATATGATTATTAGTTATGAAAACACAATACATGTTAAAAGACCACAAGTATGAGGTTGATTTATGTTTCTTTGCAATAAAGGTTGTATGGTGATATTACTTTATGTAACGCGCATGTGGAGAGTTGAGATTAATTCGTTTCTATTTTCTGCTTTGTAGTAATAGTTTTTGGCGAGCGTGTTTAGTCTATCCTTTAATAGTTACAAGCTACTTACCTTATATAAATAAATATCGGGGATAAAATTGAGTAGACTTAGTTCTAATCTTAGTGCTCGGTTTTGTTGTACCTAAAATTGTAGTTATTAAGGATTTTGTCTGACATGTTGTATGTTACTTGGCAGCTATGTTGTATAGAGGATAAATGAATATTTTATATATTTTTAATGTTGTTTGAAGTACAACCTGTATGTTTGCCAAAGAGTAGTTTTATGTGATTGATGTGTTTGCTTAATGATGTATCAATGTTTTTTGTATGTGTTGCTCATGTGAGGTGTTTGTCAAATGTGGTACCAAGAAATTTGATAGTTACACATTTTTGTTTCTGTATCACCTAATTTTACATTTATTTTTGCACTCATAAAGTGTTTGCTTAAGGTTTTGTAAAATAGAATACGTTGTATTTTCGTCAGGTTGAGCATAATATGCTGATCGTTACAACAATGCTTAGAGATCTCTGAATCCAGTCCAAGTTGTCTAAATCCAATGTTCCTTAAGTCAAAAGACATGATGCTTTACCCAGAGCAACTAGTGTTACCAGCGTAACTTGTTACTCTCATTCCAATATTGGTGAGACTGTAACCTATCTTACATGAAATAACATCAAAGTCAATTTCTATTGATATCCTTGCACAACGTGCAGTAATATAATTCATCCAGGCAGAACAGGAATTATTCACTCGGTATTAACAAAGGAATAATGGTAGCAATAATGCAATTAACTTAATGGTTTTTTTTCAACTACATATCATGTGAAACCAACACAGAACAAAGAATACATTATATAATATCACAAAAAGGTGGAAATGTATGGTGTATCCCTAAACCATACTGTCATTACAATACCTCTCCATACCTATGAGTGTATGTCTTTTATCTCTAAAATGTGCTTCTTAACTAAGTTATATTTGTTTATCTTGCATCTTACACTGTATTAAATTTAGTTTTGCTGTTTTGTAATGTTCCATTCTCTTTCCTGAATTCAGTCACGAAATTTTGATCTAATTCCACCATAAAGTTTTCGACTGTTACTCATGTTACTATTCCCACTTAGGTAAGTCGGGGTACATGACAATACTCTCTTCGATTTTATGTTCCGTGTGTTCGTTGTGTTTTCATATTTGAGGGCAGAGCTATTTATTATGAGTTTGTTATTTGTCTTAATTTCTCACATCTACGGTAGCATTTAATTTTGCCAATATAGAAGGCCTTTCAGTCTTCACATGTCTATAAATATACGAACATACAGTTGCAAGGTCGCTGAGAGCTGGCACTGGGCCCGGGGTAAGATACATGATCAGGCCCCCACTCTTTAAAGAATCTCCCCACCAAACACACTTTATTACCTTTTTAAGCAAGTTTTTTTATGTGACTCAGTTTTACTTAGATGAGAAAGTGTGTTAATAAATGAAAAACAGTTATTAGAACGAAATATTTATTTTTATTTTTTACTATTTCTTATTATTCATATTTCTAATATATATATTTCTTATTATTCTTTATTTCTAATTATTCTTTATTTCTAATATTTCTTATTATTCTTTATTTGTTTGTTTTTTAGTTTGTTTTTTGAATTTCGCGCAAAGCTACACGAGGGCTATCTGCGCTAGCCGTCCCTAATTTAGCAGTGTAAGACTAGAGGGAAGGCCCTCTACCCACCGCCAACTCTTGGGCTACTCTTTTACCAACGAATAGTGGGATTGACCCACGGCTGAAAGGGCGAGCATGTTTGGTGGTATGCGGATTCGAACCCGCGACCCTCAGATTGTGAGTCGAGCGCCTTATCCACCTGGCCATGCCTGGCCTATTCTTTATTTCTAATATTTCTTATTATTCTTTGTTTCTTATAGTTCTTATTAAAAATTAAAACACTGTGAGATAAGCAAAAACAAAACTTAACATTATTTATTATTGCTAATATGTTTCAATAGAAACTATAACACCTAATAAGTTTAGTTGTGAAGTTGTCTACGAGTCTACAATTCATTTAACAGAGTTTTGCGGCTTTTCTGTTAGCAAATTTTTCAATTATATCATCAAAATTTATGTCTCTTGCAAGTTTTGATTCAATGACCAGGTTTTTAATACGAGCCAGAGTGCTGAATGACCTCTCTGTTTCAGCTACAGTCACTAGAAAAGTGCAAAAGATACGCAGAACTACACAACAATTTGGAACTAAGCTTGAAATTTTAAGTTCGTGAATCTTATATATCAATGGTTCCAAAGTAATGTTTCTAAAGTTAGCCAAATGAATTAATTTCAAATATTTCACTTCTTCACACAAATCTGTTGTGACATCAGCACGGTACTCTATAATGAATGAATTGCAACTTTCTTCAATCTGGTTTTCAGTCATTTTTTCTTTTTTTTTGTATTTCCACATAAACCCAAATTTCTCATCTAAAAACTTCACAGCTTCATAACGATTTGTAAGGCGGGAAATGGATTGTCGAGAATTTACTTAAAAAACAGTTGTCTTGAATAGGTCTTCTGGATTTTTAATTGTTGCTTCATCCGGGGTTTCATTATGAAACACTTTCCTCTTCTTAGTGCATATTTCTGGAAATTTTGGCTCGATATTCATTGCATTGGCAAAAACTTTAACTTCGGAAAGTATGGTATTCCAGTTTTCTCGAATGAAGCTTAATTAAACTAACAAGCTTTCAATGTCCGTAACTTCAACATCGATGGTAGTATTTCGAGCTTGTAGCAGTTTGCTTCTGTAGTCAATTGGTACCAACAACTTTAACCAGATTGATGATATGATAATGCACTTGAAAGATGTGATATATTCCAAAATACCCCATAGTAGAGAACGTGTCTCTACAGGAAAATTTAGCTTATTCAAAGATTTCACAGCAATGACAGTCTTAGCTAAATGAGCTGCAATTGGTCGTACAGAATCCACCCATGCACTCCAACGAATATCAGACATTAAATGTACAGAAAATCCAACATACTCCTACAGAATTTTCCATCACTGGGGACTAGAGCTAAACAGATCATACAGTTGCTGTATTATCCCCAAAAAATGTCGCTGCTTCAGGGAAACACTCAGCATCATGCACTCCACAGAAGTTAAGACTGTGATAAGCACGTGAAAAAAACTTTACTAAAGGATTCCACCGAAGTAAAAGTGCTTGTACACCATTAAACGCCCCACTCATATTACTTCCATTGTCGTAACCTTGGCCACAGCATTCATTAATAGTGTTTGCTGATAAAAGGAGTAATTGCAAACTTCAAATAAGATATCAAGGGTGACACATTGACGATAATATGGATGTTTTTAAATCTCCGAATGTGAAAACCTAACCCATTTATGATGAGGAGAATGCTTTGTTGGAAGCTAAATTTTTGAAAAATGAAGCAAGGAAAACAGCACTTAATAGTAAGTTAAAATGTATAGAATTTTAAACCTTTGTGAAACACTAACGTGGCACTATTGTGGGCAAAATATTTCCTGTATTGATTAACAATTTTGCTTTATTGTTAGATTTTATATTACTATGAATAAGTGACACAGAACAAGTCATTAGTACTAACACAGAACTGTTATAATTTTGTGTTTCTTTTATAGTTTTTAATTTATTCATTTAATGTATAATATTGCATTAAGCATTTTGTAACATCTGTCATTTGTCCATGAGAAGAATTGTATCTGGTGAGCAGTTATAATTTATTTCATTAAGTGAACATTTAAACACCAAAATACATGTTAAAGAATTGGTAGAATATATTGTATTAACATACAGAAAAAAGCTAATATAATAAATTGATTATTCATGTGAAATATAAACTTGCATTAGTAATTTGAAATATAATATGGTTTAAATAGAAAAAAAGGTAAAACATTATTTGAAAAAAGTTCAAGCTAACAGCTTCTTTCCAAGTTTAATCCTTCTTTATCTTTGTTGTTGTTCTGGATGAGAGAAAATTAGCTTTTTAGCTTTAAAACCAAGTTAATATTTATCATTAAAGCTGCAATGTTTCATTCTTGAGTTTTTCTAAGAAGTAAATAGAATTGGAGATTTCATGTTTAACTAACACTGTGGAGTAAGAAATGAAATAAGAAAAAATAATTATTTCAAATTGGTGTATGATATGTAGAGCTAGGCATAATTTACTATAATTTTTGTTTGTTATTTAATTTTGACAACTCTATGTATGAGTTATATCATTCAATATCACAGCAAGAGGTAAAGTAAAAAAATGACTTAAATATTAGTAGGCCAACATGATTGTCATCTACAAAAAATTTATTCTTGGTGTTTTAGATGCAATCAATTAAATTCTGAGAGTTACAATTCTTTTATTAAATGGCAAACATTGAGTATCGTTATGTCAGCTATATTTTTGAATGAAAAATAAATAATAGCATAGGGATTTTTTTAAATAGTTTATTGAAGAGTATAAAATCATTGAACTTGACATAAAAAAGGGGCAGTGTTACGACAGCGGAAGTCACGTGACTCTAGTAACACGTCATGAGATTCTCGAAGGATTTTAACTTTCCTGGCAACTCTAGTATTTTCTAGATAATTGCAGATAGACAGATATAGAGACAGATAATTTAGTCAAGCAAGTGGTAGGGACTATAAATAAAGTGCGTAAATCGTTGTGAAGTATAGCATGTGTTTAAGTTAAAGTGACTGTGAAAATTCTGTGTATTGCAAAGTTTTACTGAGAAAGAATAAACTAGTTTTATTTAAGAAAGGACTTGTATTGCTGAAGTTCCTCGGGAATAATTTATACTGGAAATTAACAAACGACCAGAGACATAACAAAACATTGAAATGTGAAACAGGCCTGTTGTACAAAGCCTGCACATGATAATAGGGAGAATGTCAATAAGAACTTGGATAATATGACTGTTGTTTATGGACCACATGATAATAGAGAGAATGTAATTGAGAACTTGGATAATATGACTATTGTTGCAACTAATAAAGCTAGGGATGTAATAATGATGAAATAATTTAATTTTAAACATATTGATTGGAAGTCATACAGAATGTCCATAATTTATACCGGAAATTAACAAACGACCAGAGACAAATTGGTGTCAGAAAGTGGGACAGGAAAGAGAGAAAAAAAGAAGAAGAAGATGGAAAAGAGAGATGGCAAATCAAACAACAGCTTCGCAGATTTGATGGCAGCAATACAAGATCAGCAAAAGAAACGAGAAAAGAAACAAGAAGAGAGACAAAAGCAGTTGCAATAAAACCTGCAACAGTGGCAGCTCGAACAACAAAATAAACAAGAGAGATTACAGCAGTTGTTGGAGGAAAAAGAAAAGAAACAAGAAGAGAGATTACAACAGCAGTTGGAGGAAAAAGAAGAGAAACAAGAAGAACGAGAAAATAAACAAGAAGAAAGATTACAGCAGTGGCAACTGGAACAAGAAAGGAAACAAGAAGTACAAATGGAAAAGTTTAGTAAATTGCAAAGTGAATTAAATACCTTAAAGGATGATTAAGTGTCTTTTACACAAGGAGGATATATTAGCCATCGACCTAATCAGCCTCAGACAATGGAAAGCCCCTTCCAGACCCCGCAGCTAAACCCTAATGCAGACATATTCAGTCCCATTAGAAGTCACATCCCAGATATGAATGTCAGCAATCGGGGTGATCTCGTTTGAAGGAAGCCACAGGAATTCGATGGGAAGGCACCATGGGAAGCATATAGAGCGCAATATGAGCTCCTAGCAGAAATGAATGGATGGACAGAGGAACAGAAGGCAGTGTACCTGTCAATGAGCCTGAAGGGACAACCACTGGAAATACTTGAACAGTTGACAGCAGACGACAGGCACAATTATAGAGCACTGGTAGCTGCTCTAGAATTCAGGTATGGAACTCAAAATCAGTCCAACGTCTACAGGGCTAGGTTTAGGACTATGTTAAGTCCAGCACAGAGGTACCAAGGTTGGTACAGTCATCAGGATTAAAGGCCAGAAAAGGTCAGCTTTCTAAGAGGTTTGAGGGACTTTGCTGGCACTGTAACAAACCTGGGCACAAGAAAGCTCAATGCTAGAAACTTCAACACAGGGAAGACGCCAGGGCAGGAAAGGCTGCTACCCAGAAAGATTTTTGGAACTGTGGAGAGCAAGGACATATGAGAAGCCAGTGTAAGAAGAATACTACCATCAAGTCAGCTTCGGGAAACCAGTAGTGGTTGGTGCTGAGGGATGCCCACCAACCCCCATTGTG
>NW_013672222.1:45486-49240 GCF_000517525.1 Limulus polyphemus
ATGCTGCAAGTTGTTTGGCAGACGAAATACCAGGACAACGCCACTCCACCCACAGTCTGATGGGATGGTAGGAAAGTACCATTGGACACTTGAATAGGAATTGGCAAAGTCTTGTAATAGCCGCCAAGATGACTGGGATGTCTTACTTCCTCCATTGTTGATGGCCTATAGAACAGCAGAGCATGAAGCCACTGGATACACTCCAGCAAAGCTGATATTTGGTCGGGAACTTCAGTTGCCAGTGGATCTGTGAACAGGACGCCCACCTTACGAAGAGTTGCCTGAAAATGTATCAGAGTTTGTGAAAGTGTTATCGGAAAGGATGGATGCTATTCACCATCAAGTACGTTCAAACTTGAAAACGTCTGCTGATTCGATGAAGCTATCTTATGATAAGGAATCTACTGAAGTCAGCTTTGTACCAGGAGACAAGGTGTGGTTGTATAATCCCAGGAAGACCAAAGGGAAGTCTCATAAGTTGTCTTCTCCAGACGTAACTTTCCGAATAAAATGTGGTCGGCGAGGTAAGCCAAAGGTGGTGCATGCCAACAAGCTTTGGCATTATCACAGTTCAGAACACTTCAGATGGGACGAAGTAAACAACAGAACAAAAGATGCCACTGGAGACGTGTCACCTGGAAAAGCCACTGTCGAACAAGAAACTGATGATGACAAAACCTTGTCGAAACGTTGTACATTTGCTGTTATGTTAAAATAATATTAAAATTTTTCTTCATTACCCATTCAAGCCGTCTCCAACCATTATTTGGCTATTGTCATGTTTTGCTGGTGTTCAATCCTTCCTTCCCAAACGAAAAGTTGAAATGCTGCCACTAATGAATAAAGGCAGGAAAACTGTACATACTAATTGGTATTATAATATTTTATTTGATTGCTATTCAGTGTTCTCTATCGTAGAAGCAATGTGAAGGTCTTTTTATTTGTTTTTGTTAGTGATACGTCAACTAGTGGGACGGCCTTAAGCTCACAGACTTACAACGCTAAACTCTTGGGTTCAATTCTCCATAATTAACACAGTAGAAAGCTTAATGTGGCTTTTCTTTAAAAAAAAAAAAAAAAAAACTACATTCCGTATTGATAAATGACAAGAAATTTCTACAGAGCGTTGATAAAGCCTTCATTTGATATTCTTAAAATCTAGAATATTTGTTCAGATGCAAAACCAATTAAATTCAAGTTTTTGTTAATTTCAGTCTATAATTTCATGTTTCCCAAGAATGAACATCGCCATCAGCTTGGATTACAGACCATCAATAAACAGTTAGGGGAACCATCAGCACATTATTTTCTACCTTTATCATTTTATATAATAGGAAACCAAAGAAGGTTACTTGACGATGAATTTCTTTCACTGGTTAACAATGAAAAATATGCCCCTCAGGGCACTGCAATTCAATTTGAACAATAAATAGAAGGTGGTTTTTCGTATTTGTGTGTGAACTTGACACCTTTATAGTTTACTTGTAGTAAGTTGGTTGATTATTGTCGATTTTGTTTTGAAATTATTTCATTTGTGAACAGAATTTGTTTTCTGATTTGAGAAAGAATTTTCAAACTCTTTACGATTTATTTAAATCTTCTCGATAATCGGCAGATGCTATTTAAATTAATTAAATATTTATTATACTTAACAATTAATTATTAGGAAAGCCCCTTCTCACTCATACCCATTACCACAAGGAAGATAGAGCTTTGGATCCAGCGTGATTAATACGAAAATATACGTGTCCTCTGTATTTTTCAACGTATTGTCTATGGTTAGTGAAAACTTAGTAGAATGATAATCTTATTTGTTAACTACTAGTAGTACTTGTAATGCAGATTTGTTTTAAAATGAGTTAAATTGTTGAAGTAGGAAATTTTGTTCTATTTCTTTAAAGATTTAGTTGACAGTTATGATAAAGCAAAAACATAAAATCGTGCATATCGTAATAAACAAAACTTGATTGAATGAAACCGATTCTTCAAAACCTCAATGCTAGTACTACTACTAGTAACCAATTTGAATCATAATTTGACTCTGAAAAGCTTTGAGCATTTGCAACTTCAAATAAGATATAAAAGGTGACACATTGATGAAAATATGGAAGTGCTGAAAGACTTGAAATTGAATGTGAAAATCGAACCCTTTTCTGACGTGGAGAATGCTTTATTGGAAGTCAGCTGTGCGAAAAATGAAAACGAAAGTAGAAAAACGTCACTTGGCAGTAAGTTCAATATTTAGAAATTCACTCCTTTGTTGTTGAAAGTTTGTAACATGGAACAAATATGTTATAGAAACATTTTCCGTATTGTGTTGATTGACATTATATGTATACATATATTATCATTTGTATAAATTGTGTTACTAGTACTAGTATTTATTTCATTAAATGAACATTTAAACGCCAAGATAATAACTAATGAACTGGTAGAATACGTCCACTTAGCCAACCTATATATAGGAGTAAGAAATGAAATATTGTTTTAAAAACTTCTTTACAGTTGTTATATGATATGTATAGCTGAATGTGTTAAAAAAAAACATATATATATATTGAAAGTAGGTGAGTAGTCAGCACCACATATCAGTACAAAAAAAAGTTTGTAATATAATTATAACCAGTGGTGTATGTATCATGGTAGCAGCCATAACATTGGTAGAAAGCAGTCAACTGAATTCTGAGGGATATAATTGTTTTAAAGAAAATCAAATATTTCCATTATGTTAGTGATGTTTTACAATAGCTTACAATACCAACTAACTTTTGTTTAAATGTAGAGAATAGTATTTGAATAACAATAAATTTTAAGTGTTTGGGGGAGTTTGTTTTAATGGTCTGCATAGTAGGTGCGAAGTAGAAGTAATTTTAAAGGAGGTAAGTAAACATTACATAGAAATATATACATACTCAAACACATTTAATATAACTGTTACAAAAGAAAGAAGTGTCACGTCTCCGTTTGTTAATTAACTTTCCGTAACTTCGTTCCGATGAAACTCTGGCGACACAAGTCCTTACTTAATAAAACTGGTTTATTCTTTCCGAATACAACTTTACGATACACTTATTTTCAACAATCGCTCTATAACAAACGCTATACGAACGTCAACAATACTTCTGACTGCAGTTCAGTTACTCACTATCTACACACACATTACCTTCCCGTCACGTTGTCACCCTCTTTTATATACCAGCCTACCCTATATCTAGTAAATGCTAGAGCATTCGCCAAAGTACAGGATAGTTCTAGAAAGTAGAGAGCGTGAGAATAGTCACGTGATCTCGATGACGCAACACTGCCCCCTCCTTAATATTGTTCGTCCCGAACAATAGCCACATACAATAAACCAATAACAATTAACAATAACTTAATTAACTGTACAGAATTACAAACACAAAATTACAATTCAACAAAGTCTCTTAATTTTACGTGACGTATCTTCTTCTGTACTGGTCTCCGTCTCGTTGGCTTCTGCTTCACGTGGGGTTCATCGACTTCATCAGGAAATGTCCTATCATCGGTAACAGTCACATCAGTGGTAGTAACATCACCAAGAGCTTCACCGTTTCCCTTCTCAAAACTGAGTAGAGTTTCTTCTTCGACGGTGGCTTCTTCAGGCGGCACGTCTTCAGCAGCGTCATTTGTTCTGTTGTCCACTTCATCCCAACTGAAATGTTCTGGACCGTGATAATGCCAAAGCTTACCTCGCCGACCACATTTTATCCGGAAAGTCACGTCTGAGTGACGA
>NW_013672223.1:0-1125 GCF_000517525.1 Limulus polyphemus
AACTTTTTACAAGTAATTGTTAGTTATTATAGTGTTGTTTTATACAAGTAAGTCAAACCGCTATTATTTACAAGTTCAATAATTTTATTTTATAAACTTTTGTCTCAAAATCTACGAGTAAGTGATAACCAATGTTCTTTTATTTTTATTATTTTAGGGTTATCCCTTACATGTGACTGTCGCCTGGCTTGGATATTACCTGATTGGAGAACGAAAGTCATTGATGCTCGTGAAATAGCGTGGCCTACTACGTGCAAAGAACCTCCTAATCTTGCTGGAAGACGAGTCCGAGACCTTCAAGTGCAAGACTTGGCTTGTAAAGTTAAACAGTAACTTAAGTGTAATAAAAGAATATCATTGTATTGTGTACTGATAACAAATATCGTGTAATTATTGACTATTTCGTTTTGACTTATTTGTTAAAAAAATTAACGTGGGGTTCACATCAATCTATGAACCAAGTTAAACCTCGTTTCGTTACACACTTCGCTCATACCAAACAATTTGAATAAAGTTTAATCACGTGCATTTTGTTTTCTTTGCGTACATTTTCTAAATTCTTACCGCTATAATTTCTACTTTGAATTTCCTCTAATAATTGTATCTCTTCGTGCTGCATCGTAAACGACAAGACGAGAGTAGAGAGTGCAAACAGTAGAACAGGTACCCGTACTTCAGCATCGATCAGTGTGTTAACCTTTGCAACATTTCTGACCGATAAAGCATTTCGTTATCTGCACCTAGTGGTTCGTTGTTAAACTAGGAACCAGCTTCGACTTAAACTACACAAATCGCTATGACGTGAAGATTATTAGTATTTTACTTCTGTCCACTGTAGAGAATCGAACCCCGAATTTTAACGTTGTAAGTCCGTAAACTAAACGCTGATCCATTGGGTGAAATGTTCTTTTGGTAAGTAGACTCGATAGAATAAGAATATAAGAGGCTACATAAAAAAAACGACTATTTTTTTTTTACTCTGCTAATGAATGAAGTGAAAGATGGCCATCTAATTGCAAATAATCATGTAATTACAATGTCACAGCTTCATGCTCGGAGTTACAGTATTACTACGATAGTTTAACTTTTAAAATACAACTCTCACGATCTTAAATTGCTTTTATT
>NW_013672223.1:2125-25602 GCF_000517525.1 Limulus polyphemus
AATAGTTTCCCATCGATTGTGAGATAACATAACTTTGAAGTATTTTTTCATAATTTTTTCCATCTATTGAGATAAGTGAACTTCCAAGTATTTTTTTTCTCAATTGTTTCCTCAATCTATTGAGAGATAACTGAACTTCCAAGTATATTTCCTTATTATTTTTTCTCCATCTATTGAGAAATAACTAAACTTCAAAGTATTTGTTCTTAAATTTTTCTCCATCTACTGATAGATAACTGAACTTCCAAGTATTTTTTCTTAATTTTTTTTCCATCTATTGAGAGATAACTGAACTTCCAAGTATTTTTCCTTATTATTTTTTCTCCATCTATTGAGAGATAAGTAAACTTCTAAGTATTTGTTCTTAATTTTTTCTCCATCTATTGATAGATAACTGAACTTCCAAGTATTTTTTCTAATTTTTTCTCCATCTATTGAGAGATAACTGAACTTCCAAGTATTTTTCTCCATCTATTGAGAGATAACTGAACTTCCAAGTATTATTTTCTTAATTTTCCCCATCTATTGAGAGATAACTGAACTTCCAAGTATTTTGCCTTGTTATTTGTTTCTCCATCTATTGAGAGATAACTGAACTTCCAAGTATTTTTTCTTAATTTTTTCTCCACATACTACATATATCCACAGAACATTGGTTTTATTATTTTTTGTTTTTGAATTAAATCTTTTTAAAGTGAATTGCGAAATAATAAAGATAAAAAAACAACATAAAAACAGTCAAATGAAACTTATCTGAAAGAATAGTAATACAGCATTTGAAGTTCAAATTTAGATAATATGTAGGAAAAATTATGGAGTAAACTTGTTGTTTGTGAACTAGACGCTCCATTAGGGGTCGTCCCTATATTTATTTGTTTGTCTTGAGTTTATTCGAAACATTTAAAGTAACAGAGGAAAATGTGTTTTGTTTAGGCTTAGTATCAACTTACAGGATTTCCAAGACAACTTTCTGGTTGTTTTTATACAAAACTGATCCCCCAGTATGAAATAATACAAAAATACAAGTGTATTTGGGAAGTGAGTCGTGCTGTTGAGACAGTTCGTTATTGTTTATTGTCAATGTTTTTTTCCTATTTTTTACAGTGAAACGTTTAGACGAATATAAGAACTGCTACGAAAAGCAAATTAAGATCGTGAGAGTTGTATTCTAAAAGTTAACCTGTCAAAATAAAACTGTAACTCTGAGCATGAAGCTGTGACATTTTAATTACATGATTATATACATTCTCTAAATTTGTAAATAAATGTTCTCAGCCATCTTTCACTTCATTTTTTTTATTAATGAAACTAATCATCACCTTAAAGCATTTGAAAATGTTGGGGTATCTATTATTCTACCACACGTATTTTTGTAAGGAAATAATAAAAAGGAAAACTATTATTATTTAGCAGTAAGTTCAGTTTAGGGACATATAATATTTCCATGTTTCATAGATAACAGTTTTATTTCTGTTCTTATATAACGAGTGTTTGCGACTTTTCATAAACAAACACCATATCTAGCAAAATAATTTCAATAAAAATATAATAATCTAAATTAATATTCAAGGATATCAAGTATTTATACAACTGACAGATCTGTGTACATGTTATTGATGTTTGAGTTTAAAAACACCACTTTCTTAATTATCAAAACAATACATCATATATCGGTCTTCTTTCCTTCAAGTTGGAGACAACAGCCAGTTCTTTGGATTGCTTTGTTGTGCGTGTGCGGTATTGCGGATTGCTTTTGGTGAGTGATTCTTCATAATTATTGCTTATCTGAATTTTACTTATTTTACTTGTGTAACTTTTTTGCTCTCATGCATTCTGAGTTGTCTCCTGTTATTGAGCACCCAGCTATGCCGGATCCACCGGGTCAGTCACCTCGGCGCGTTTGCCCAAAACCGTATTCCCGACCTACAGAGGATGTTCCTCGGAAGTCTTTGACCAGTGGTTTTCTCCTTCCTGGGCTGACTGGTATTACTTCACCTTCGCCTTTTGGTTCTACCTTTACCACTGTTCCTCAGTCGACTCCTGTCTCCACTCGATCTGCCATTTCTGGTGATTTGTCTAGACCTATGGATACTAATGGCGCTCCTCACACTACTGTGCTACTACTTTCTGGTATGATCCCCTGTTTTTCTCCACCATAACCATCTTCAATAAACTTTCTAAATATTGCCTTTGATCTGAAATCCAACAAATAGTACCTACATGCAATGACATAATTATAAAAATTGGTAACCCTAAATTATATGATGTCCTGTGTACCAAGATGGATCTTCTCTGCCAGTGCTCTCAATTAAGCTCTCCTCCCCTCTACAACACCTGCTATCTTGATCCCACTTACTCCTCCAAGTACCAGGGTAAGCCTACCCCAACGACGATCCTGCAACTGTTGCTCCAGTACATTCCACGATGCCATTACCTCTCATGCCAATTTCATAGCTATGTCACTTACCATGGAGGATATTATCTGCTTTGTCACACTAGTACTCCAGACTTTCCTCCCATTTGAGCATACCTTTGACCTAAATAATATCGTCCATGCTGCCAAGACCATCTTTCGCCTTCACATGCAGACCACCTATTCCAGCCTTAACTCACGCTTTCTGTTTCGTCATCTATGGGATCCCAATGACACTGCATGTTGAGATTTTTATTTTATGATATTCACTCTTTCCTTCATAACCTTCCAGTTCTGGACATCTTGTTGGATAGACAATCACAAGATTGTATTCTCTTTAATGAAACATTTCTGAAGCCCACTCAAAAGATCCATTTGTTAGGGTATGCTTTTCATCATTATGATCATCCTTTGGGTCAGGCCCAGGGAGGTGTAGCAGTTGCTATTCGTATTCGTCTTCCCATGCATCTACATTCCCTTTCACAGTCCTCTTTCCCTGAGCATTTGATAGTCACTGTTTAATTCCATCTCAGATCATTTTTGCAACGATCTACATTCATCCCAGGGTTCCTTTGCCTCACGTCTTTCTGTCTTTTCTGGACAAATCCTTCTGCAGCTATATCATTGTTACCAATGTCAATTACCACAGTTGCTCATTTTCAAGCCTCCTTATGCTCTCTTTCTGGTTCTTTGCTGCCCTTGCCTGCCCCTAGTCGTCCAGTTTCTTAATCCTCACCCTGTGTCATCTTTTCTTCTCCCAATCTGGCTCCTCTTATCACTCTCCACATGTGTTCTCCTGTTGTTAGTGATCATCTCCCCATCGAAATTTGTGTCCATTTGCTATCCCTGTATGTTACCCATGCTTCCCAATGGACTCATTTCAACTTTTAATTTCCCAACTGGGAATCCTGTGCTTCACACCAAACAAGGACTGACCTCTTACTATGCTTGAAGATATTGACTCGTTATCCACTTTCTTCCCCACTCTCATCTCTGATACCAGTACCTCACACATACTCACTTCCTCTTCAGCTCCCCATAAGCTAGCCTTACCTCGGACAGCTGTAGAACTGTTACACCACTCTTCCTTGGTTGCTGAAATAATCTATGGCTTTCCAATGTACTGCCCGTAACTTTGTTTGGGCAGTTTGATATAGTCGGTGGTGTCTGGCTTGTACCGATCTCAGTCATTCATCTTCTTCATCACAATTCTGGAATCATTTTAAGCTCCTTACAGGTCAGCACTGCTCTCCTTCCTATCCTATTCTTCTCAGTGGTATTGCACCTTTTACATTTTTGGACAAGGCCAATCATTTTGCTGCTTTCCATGACCAGAATTTTCAGGAATCGGAACATCATATTCTTGATTACAGTGACACTACTACCAGTCGTGAACTCGACCATTACCTCTCTTGTCGACCTTACTCCTAGTTCTTTCCATGTTCTGGACAATGAGTTTTTATACGCTCCCATTACTGCTCCTTTATCTGAAGTTATCTCTCAATAGATGGAGAAAAAAATGAAGAAAAAATACTTGGAAGTTCAGTTATCTTTCAATAGATCCCCCCCCCCAAAAAAAAATATCACTGCGTTATGCTTATAACTTGTAAGCACAAAGCTAATAATATAGGCTTTCTACACACCGCATGGATTGAACCCCGAATTTTAGAGCCATATAGCTTAGATGTGAACTTGATCATCCTAATTTACTCGTAATACGAAATTTTAATTTCCTTCCGAATCTTTAAAAAATGGAGCTATAAAATTTACTAGACCATTTCTTCATCATACCACCTAATAAAGAAAAAAAAAACACTAAAACAACAAAGATAAAGTAAAAGCCATTACTAGTCTGTGTTGATGTGTGACATATTTTTATTTGTAAATAGAGAACAAAGCCCCTCCCTCCCCAGTATCTCAGTAGAGGGTCTGTAGGCTTATAACGCTCAAAACGAGGATTCGATAACCGTGGTGGGCACAGCACAGATAGCCCATCGTGTAAATTTGGGCTTAACAACACCACGTAAAGTTTGTTTCTTGTTAAGCCCAAACCTACACGATGGGCTATCTGTGCTTAAAACAACTGTAATTAACAGAACTAAATCTCATTTTTGGATCCGCATTCAAAGTATATATAGGGGACATCCCTCAAAAATGTTACTAGTGGTTGCGCCTGGGCCAGTACACTTCCGGTCTTAACACTTCTGCGAAAACTGTGAATCAGATGATAACTCCTTCTGTTCAGCAGCTTCGATTACCATAGTAACAAATATCATATATTGAAAACCATCTGTTTAAAGGTACACAGATAACGCTGAGAATTAACACGTGTTCCGTTATCAGTAGTTACCTGAATCTTTTTAAAACCAAAAGCTTCATAAAACGAAGAGCACGAAAACGAGTAACAGAAAGAAAAACGTTCGGTTGTGGGTTTTTTTATGGCACTAGAAACGTTTTAATTTCTATTGGATTAGTTTATATTTTCAGGTGAAGTGTTTTTTATTAACGTTATAACGTCATTTCCGTTTTTATTGCTGTAATTTGTTGTACAAGTATTTCTGTGTTTACAATTGTCTATGAGTATATGATATAAGACATGTGAAGCATTATTAAGATACTGTATAAAAACCATTCGTTATTTAAATACTTTTATCTTACAGGAATGTCAGGGAAACCAAAGGACTGGTCACTTTTAATGACCATTGTGACGTCGTTGTTGCTGGGGGTATCAGTCGAGGCGAAGTGTCCTCCTCTAGAAAATATTTACCCTTGTTCTTGTAGTGAAAACATTGATACTTGTTTCTATTCATGCAAAGGTCTCGATAATAATACGTCGTTTCTCGTGTATGAACAGTTTCGGTCTTGTCCAACAATCCACTTTAGTATAGTTTCTGGAGAAATATTTTCTTTGCCACACCGTTTCTTTGGTGGATTTGGTTCTGTGGAAAGATTCAGTTTGAGTTTAATACACACGAAACTTGAATACTTAGGTGAAACATCTTCAGGTTTATCAGCTTTCGACGGATTATCAGTTAAGAACGAGTTTTCTGTTTATATGCAATGGACTGATTTAGGAAGTAGTTTTGACTGGTCAGCTTTTTCAGCCGTGGACTTTGGACCAGAAGTATCCACGACTTTCTTTTCCAACATATCCGAATTTTCAGAGTTAAGTCCCGGGTTTTACACAGCGTTTTCAGGCTCTAACATGAACTCACTAGTTGTGTCAGTTGCTGGTCTGAAGAGTGTGGGTGAAATACCTTTGGGCCAGTTTTCGTCTTTGGTAAACGTAAACTTTGAAAGAAATTCCTTAACAGAAATTAAACGTTCCAACTTTCCAAGACCAGCGCCAGAACTGGAGAATATTGATTTGAAGTAAGTATACCATTCATGTTTTACATCATTTCTAACATGTACGACGTAAGTTATTCGTATTCTAATGTTTTATTTCACTTTGAAAGTTGAATTTTGAATGAAACTAAATACTTCTTTTGGCATCAACAACATATAGTGAGGCCTTTTTTTCTGGAGAATTTTACTTATCAAATGTTTAATCAATTTAGGTTTAACGACCTTCTGATCCGTTCGAAACTTTGAGATTAATAAGCATTAGTATCATATTTTGCTTAATTTTTGTGAATATTTTATTCATTTATTATTAGTATAAGATAATAATAGTTGATGCTTTAGTTTAAAAAAAAATTTAATTGTTCTTTTAATACACGTTGTCTGTTTTTTCTTCTTTTTTTTCTTCTCTCAGCCGAAACCGATTAAGTTATCTTCCAGGAGATCTGTTTACAGACATGTTTAAGCTCAAGATGCTGGATATTTCCATCAATCAAATATCCGTGTTAATCGAAGAAACCTTCAAACCGATCTTTACGTCGCTTGATAGACTTATTGTGATTGGTAGGTGTATTTTCTACAATCCTCACGTCACTTGATAGACTTATTGTGATTGGTAGGTGTATTTTCTCCAATCTTCACGTCACTTGATAGACTTATTGTAATTGGTAGGTGTATTTTTTCCAATCTTCACGTCACTTGATAGACTTATTGTAATTGGTAGGTGTATTTTCTCCAATCTCACGTCACTTGATAGACTTATTGTAATTGGTAGATGTATTTTCTCCAATCTCACGTCACTTGATAGACTTATTGTAATTGGTAGGTGAATGAATTAAAAGATATTTATGCGAAAATTAAAAAGCTTGATTTGAATGTTATGTGCATAAGAATTAAATAAGATATCACAGAGTACTGAAACTTATTTATTAATTCCGAAAATATTCGCACTTTTATAGAGGTCGCTGTGATTTTTTGGTGATATATGTGTTGTTGTTTTTTTAATTAAAATTTGTAAGCTTCAACGCTGAATAGAGGAATGTGATATCTGTGTGCCTGAATAAGACTGCTGTAATTCCATTTGCAGAGAAAATATATTTTTCTTCTTCATGAAAACATCCATTGATTTCGAGTTGTAGCTGGAAACTTGTCGGCTTTTGTAAATTTTAAAACTTTATTTTATTATATTATTAAAAGTTACCCGAAACTGTTCTCAGCAATATTACAATGGCTTTATGGGTCAGAGGGTTCCCTTTCGTAACCACAGCCTTTTGCTTTGGCGAGTTCCTTGAACAACATTCAGTGCTTCCATCAGCTGAACATCGTGTGATTTAGTTCCAAATCCTTTAAAAATCTCACTATTTGAAACTTCTTGAGGCAAAAGATTATTGTTAGCATATAAAAATCGCTCTTCTAAACTGCGTGTAGCTTTTTGTAAGTTATTTTAAAATACCGAATATTTTTTTTAGGTATTTATTCTGAGTAAAATACTGTAATGAAGAAAGTCAAACCGCCATTATTAACAAGTTCAATAATTTTATTTTATAAACTTATGTCACAAAAATATACGAATAAATGAAAAATAATGTCTTTTTTTTTAGGTTTACCCCTGACCTGTGACTGTCGCCTGGCTTGGATATTACCTGATTGGAGAGAAAAAGTAATTGATGCTAGTGGAATGGCCTGGCCTGTCACGTGCAACGAACCTCCTAATCTTGCTGGAAAACGAGTCCGAGACCTTCAGGTGCAAGACTTGGCTTGTAAAGTTAAACAGTAACTCAAGTGTAATAAAATAATCCTTGTATTGTGTAATGATAACAAATATCGTGTAACTGGTTTGTATGTTGTGAATTTCAGGTAAAGCTACACGAGGGCTATCTGCGCTAGCCGTTCCTTATTTAGCAGTGTAGAGGGAAGGTAGCTAGTCAACACTACCCACCGCCAACTCTTGTACTACACTTTTACCAAAGAATAATGAGATTGATAGTTACATTACAACGCCCCTACAGCTGAAAGGGAGAATATGTTCGGTGTGACGGGATTCGAACCCGCGACCCGCAGTCGATATTTAGTACGAAACGGCAAAAATATCGCGTGCATACAACAGAAAATATATATATCCATACTTTAGCACCGGTCAGTGCGAAATGGGCAGTACTAATGGCTGAATAAATGCCCATGCTCTGACATCGGTCAGTACGTTCATTTTCACAACTTTTCTGCCTGATGAAGCATTTCGTTAGGCTTAAAAACGATTCTTATTGTGTGCACCTGGTGGATCATTGTCAAACTAAGAACTATCTTGTTTTAACCATAATTTAAAGTACAAAAGCTGCCATGACTAGCTAGGTGGAGATTAATTTAGTATTTATTTGTTTTAGCGTAAGTCTGCGAGTTGTCCGCTGCAGGGAATCAAACCTGTAACTATATTTTATAGAACAATGATACAAGTGCCTTGTGCTAACGCAGCATAAAAACGACGATATTTTTACTCCGCTAATAAATGAAGAACTACTTGCGGATGTAGTAACTTTAAAGAATCGCTTACAGTTGTAAATAAATGACAACGAACTGTCTCAACAACACGAATCACTTCTTAAATACACTTATTTCTCTTCTTTCTTTCTTTTTTTTCTTTTTCATACGGGCGGATCAGTTTTGTATAAAAAACAACCAGAAAGTTGTCTTGGAAATCCTGTTTAATTGATACTAAGCCTAAACAAAACTCAATTTGTTTGTTTAATTTAAACGCTTCAAATAATCTCAAGACAAACAAATAAATATAGGGACGACCCCTAAAGGAGCGTCTAGTTCACAAACAATAATTTTATTCATAATTCTTCTTAGCTATTATCTAAATTTGGACTTTACATGCTGTATTATTATTTTTTACGGGTCGTTTTATTCGAGTTTTTTTCGGATAGTTTTTTATCTTTACAATCTAATCTGCCTTCTTAATTATTTCTGCGATTCGCGTAGAAATTAGTTATTTGTTTGATATAAGACTGAGTACGCCATATTATAACGATTATGGAGAGTCATCTCGGCCCCCAGTGGCACAACAGTATGTCCGCAGAAATACAACGCTATAAATTTGGTTTCGATATCCGTGATGGGCAGAGCACAGATAGCCCATTCTGTAGCTTTGTGCTTAACTTCCAACAAACAAGACTTATCTCGTAAGCTCAAGCACCTTGACAATAGTCCTGCAGTGTAATCTCTACTACAAAATATTCCGTTGTGAGACTGTCATGTTCCAAGTACGCCAATCCACGCTGCATGCTTTATATAATCCATCTAGTTTACAAAAATGATAGTTTTCAACGCCCGTTTCAATAGTTTGATTACGCAAAACGTGATAGCCACAACTTGATCGGTATGTTTTAGTGTGGAATAGCATGAATACCCGTTTAATACTCCACCTGATTGAGGTATGAGATAGTTGAATGAGAGGCATGATTTACAGTTTTGAAGTTGTATTTTGGTGAACCCATATCCTGTTGGCGTCGTTTCCAGACAGAAGTCCTTCTTGATTATGTTTCCTACTGTTGCTTGGGGCACGTGGATGGCTTTGGGTTCTTACCTGTTACAAGATGCCACACTTTGCTTTTAATAGCTTGGGGTATGACTTTTTGCAAGTCCTTTTATGGATGGTTTTGATGCCTCAAAATGGTTCATATTCTTTTGTTTTCCAATGCCATTAAGTACAAGGGAAATTCTAAATTCCCGATCCGAACACATCTTTATGATTTGAGTGTATGAATGTTTTGCATCGGAAAAGACTGTTACATACTCTTCCCAAAAGTGATGAATTTTTGGTGGCATTACACTATTTAAAAAACTTCACAATACTGTTGTGTTACATTCCATTCCACTGCTACTTTAATATAGATCACACCGAAACTATTAAGTCACAAAGCTACACTAGAGGTTATCTGTGCTCTTCCCACCACGGGCATCGAAACCTGATTTTTAACGTTATAAACAAACTGATTTACCGCTAAGCCACCGGGGGCGTAGGAATCTGCCACAAAGTGAGGGGCAAAGGATGTAAACTGAACGATCAAACACGCCGACCCTGAATAAAGGTCACCTTTCTCACGATTTCACAATTTTTAAGCGTGGTTTTCTTTAGGAAAAAATATGTTTATTATTATTTTTTTAATTTTGTTACATTTTCTATTAGTCTATTTATTAACGAAAAATTAAGGAAGAATGGGTTCAGAAAAAAAAAGTAATAAATACTGTGATAATACATGAACCACAACGTATCTACTACATCCAGTGCCAACGAGGCCTTTCGACCAATACTAGGATTCGTCAGACCGACCAGACTACAACAGAAGTAATAGTGGTCGAGATGCTACTTAATAAATTCAACAAAAACTGTTTCAGCGCGAACTAGTTAATGAACTGTAATTTTTATCAATTATATTTAAGTCATTACCAAGGACGGATACAGGCCTGGCGCGCCCCCTAGTTTTGAAAATAAAATCAAAATAAGGGCAAAAATTGGATCTTTGAGGAGGGAAGAATGTAGTGAAATTTCATATTAAATTTAAAAATAATAATAACAAAGTCTAGTAAACATTACAGCAAATCTAAATAAATAACTCATTTAACCCCTACCGGAGAAGTCCCGAAGAATCATTGCGCCTCCCCGTTTTCAAAATCCTGATTAGAAATTAGAATTTGATTTGTGAATTTTTATTAACATCACATTATTTATTTATTTATTTCGACACCGAATTGTTTGTTTTTACTGTTGTTCCTTTTGCTTGAATTAAACTCAGGAGAACAGGGGAATAGTAAGCTAGTCCTTTTGCCACCAGAGAGAGTCAAACGACCACCGCGTCAACGGAAGAAGACTACATTAGTTTGTTTGTAATTAAGCACACAACTGAACAATGTGCAATCTGTACTCTGCCCACCATGGGTATCGAAACCCGGATTTTAGCGTTGTAAGTCCGCAGACATACCGCTGTGCCACTGGGGGGCCACTACATTACTAACTTTAAGAACTTAAAAAGTGGAACTAAAGAAGAAAAATCTAGAAATACGTCAAGCACGCTATATCTACTGCTGACGAGGTCTTTCGTCCAATACTAGGGTTCATCATGCCGACTGGGATACAACAGACATATTTGTATTGAACAAAGTATTTATAGTAACTCATAGATACTTGACCTTTTTTCTTGTGTATGATTTTAATTTATTTCTAAGCAGACTTAGAAAAACTTTTAGTGTATACACGAAATGAAAACGTTATAAAAATTTAAATATTACGAAAACTTTTTTATAACTAAGTCTAACGATCTTAGAATTAGTTTTAGTACGTCGTTTTGTCACCAGGTGGCATACGTATCTATTTAGTTTGTTTGTTTGTTTGTTTTTCATTATGCACAAAGCTACACAAGGGCTATCTGTGCTCTGCCCACCACGGGTATCGAAACCCGGTTTCTAGCGTTGTAAGTCCGCAGACATACCGTTGTGCCACTGGGGGCATCTATTTAGTAAATTAGTGTATATAAACTTCTGTTTTTCCTCGTTTTCTACATTTTACCTGGTTGTAACCATCCTCGTTACACCCTGGTAACGTATTGTGTTACTAGGTTAATTCTGATGGCATGCTACCCGATGGCTCAGCGGTGAGGTTAAACTTTGAGGTTCCTTCTCTCCGATGGGCGCAGCGAATATAGCCCATTATGCTTAACAGTACACACGCACAAATTTGATGGAAATTTTCTAATTTTTTTCTTCTTTCAAGCATGAGTGCTTTTTTTTCTGCGTTTAACTCCTGGAAAATTTCTACTGCGCAAAAATAACAACACAGGAAATGTAAATATTAACAAAATTCCTTCTTACTAGAGTCCCCATCTAGTGGTTCATCGGCAAGTCTGAAGGCTTATAACGCTAAAAACCAGGTGGCACAGCAAAGATAACCCATTGAGTATCCTATATTAATTTTTGCAAAATCTCTTAACAACAACCACATTATATTACTATTTTTAAAAATTATCTGTATTCATAACTACACGTGAACTACAGAAACTGCTTTGAAACGTTGCATCATAATTCTAAACTACGTATCTCCCTCTCGTGGTGAATTTTTATATTTATCGTTACAAAGTTTCAAAAAATATTCTACACGAGCTGATAATAAATAGAAAGAACAATGAAAAAGATGATTGAATTTGAAAATATTTTTATAGCAAAGATTCGGCGTTTTAACCTGTACCAGACAATATCTCAGTGTCTTGTGTGACCTGGTGATTAGGGCGTTCGACTCGCAATCTGCGAATTGCGGGTTCGAATCTCGCCACCGATCACTTTCGCCCTTTAAGTCGTGGGGACGTTATAATATGACGATCAATCCCATGGCAATGGGTGATTTTTGCCTTTCTTTTACTCCATCCCTTCTAAGTTAGGAATGGCTAGCACAGATAGCCCTCGAGTAGCTTTGTGCAAAATTCATCAAACATATAAAAAAACTAAAATTTACTGTTAGGGGGGGAGTCACAGCGTATCTTCCTGATAAGATAGGGAAGAGTCGCAGCGCATCTTCCTGATAAAATTGGAAAAAGTCACAGTGTATCTTCCTGATAAAATTGGAAAGAGTCACAGCGTATCTTCCTGATAAAATAGGAATGAGTCACAGTGTATCTTCCTGATAAAACGGGAAAGAGTCGCAGCGCATCTTCCTGATAAAATTGGAAAGAGTCCCAGTGCATCTTCCTGATAAAATTGGAAAGAGTCACAGTGTATCTTCCTGATAAAATTGGAAAGAGTCACAGCGTATCTTCCTGATAAAATAGGAATGAGTCACAGTGTATCTTCTTGATAAAATTGGAAAGAGTCACAGCGTATCTTCCTGATAAAATTGGAAAGAGTCCCAGTGCATCTTCCTGATAAAATAGGAAAGAGTCCCAGTGCATCTTCCTGATAAAATTGGAAAGAGTCACAGCGTATCTTCCTGATAAAATTGGAAAGAGTCCCAGTGCATCTTCCTGATAAAACTGGAAAGAGTCACAGCGTATCTTCCTGATAAAATAGGAAAGAGTCACAGTGTATCTTCCTGATAAAATGGGAAAGAGTCACAGTACATCTTCCTGATAAAATGGGAAAGAGTCACAGTGTATCTTCCTGATAAAATAGTATCTTAACTTTCTCTGGGTTATAATTTTCACACTAAAGAATTTTTTCTATAAAATTATCAAGAAAATCCTTTGGGGGTAAGAATACACCCCCACAAATCTTTATACGCTGACCCTGTGATGTATAATGCCTGATACACGACACTGATGTTGATACCACGGAACACGCCCCCTGGTGGTTCAGCAGTGTAGGTTGACCTCGTGATGTATAATGCCTGATACACGTCATTGTTGTTGATACCACTGAACAGGTTCCCTGGTGACTCAGCGGTAAGCTTGAGATGTCATAACGTTTAAACTCGGGGCTCAATACCTACGGTAAACACAGAACGGATAGGCCTTTATGGAAATGTGTGCTTAACAATAAGTAAACCCACAAAATACCAGGTTTAAGGCTTTCCTTGCTGCGATTACCATTTTTCATTGTTTTTACCGTGACTATAACCTTCAGGATAAGTCTAAGAACTTACAACGCTCAAAATCAGGTTTCGATACCTGTGTTAGGCAGAACACGGGTAACACATGGCGTAGCTTGGCGCTTCAAAACAAAAACAAATAATTAATTATTTACTGGTTTACATATTTCATGCTAATACGGACCTTCTCAGTAACTAAAAAAAAGTTTTCCTGTAAATCCTGTAACCTGATAAAGCACGGCTCGTTAGCTAAGTGACGTCATAAAGTCAGTTATTCGTACATCTATTATTTTTCTAAACTAGTCAACAGCGAGTTATATTTGACAGAGGAACTAATGAGACGATAGATAACATGACTGCAATGCCAAAAAGTATCATCACTAGAGGTCGCTCATCGTGAACTTCCAGCAGCATTCATGTTAGTATTCTTCAATGTGGCCAGTATTTACGTACATTATAATTTTTCTAAACTAGTCAACAGCGAGTTATATTTGACAGAGGAACTTATGAGACGATAGATAACATGACTGCAATGCCAAAAAGTATCATCACTAGAGGTCGCTCATCGCGAACTTCCCGCAGCATCCATGTTAGTATTCTTCAATGTGGCCAGTATTTACGTACATTATTATCTTCGTTAGTAAGAGAACGATTCATCCAGATGAATGATAACTTGGTTGGAATTTCACGCAAAGCTACAGGAGAGATGATCTGTGCTAGCCGTCCCTAATTTAGTGGTGTAAGACTAGAGGGAAGGCAGCTAGCCAACTCTTGGGATACTCTTTTACCAACAAATAATAGGACTAGCCGTCACATTATAACGGCTGAAAGAGCGAGCATGTTTGATAAGACGGGGATTCGAACCCGCGACACTCAGATTGCGAGTCGAGCACCCTAACCACCTGGCCATGCCGGGCCCTACAAGAAAGGCGATCTACGCTAGCCGTCCCTAATTTCGTGGTGATAGACTAGAGGGAAGGCAGCTAGTCAACACCATCCACCGCCAACTCTTGGGTTATTCTTTTACTAACGAATAGTGGGAATGACCGTCACATTATATCGCCCCCACGGCTGAAAAGGCGAACATGTTCGGTGTGACGGGATTCGAACTCGCGACCCGTAGATTGCGACTGAATTATAATATGCGAATTCCAACAGTATCAACTTAGTATCAGGTCTGTCAATGTAGAGGGCGCTTCACGATAAACCAAAGACTTGTTCCTGTGAAAAACAAGCAAAAATCTCTACTACGTTAGGACTATGTTAGTTTTTGATTACTTTATTTGGGCGGATAAGCGATGGGATGGGGGAGGGGGGGAGGGTACGTATGAGCCCCTTTCTAGCTCCTCTTAGCCTTTCCGAGGGATCCTACAATAAGTCTCTCTGCTAATGGGACGGCCTAGCATTGAATCCCCCCACCCACCCCCAGATCACAAATCATATTTACCTGGAATAAAGCAAAGTTATTCTCCATCAGGGGGGTTTGACAGATCTGCATGTTTAACGTAGCCCCATAGACAGAAAAATCAACAAACGTGAGATCTAGAGACTATACTGGTCATGTAGATCCCTGATAGCATAACCCAGCTGTGTCTGTGTAATGAGGGTTGGATCCCAACTTTGTATGAAGACTGATTCCTTCAGAACTCTTTTTCTCTGAGTGTAGGAATAACGACATTGTTCTCTGAGTGTAGGAATAACAACATTGTTCTCTGAGTGTAGGAATAATAACATTGTTTAAGTTACATCAACAACCGATACTTTTTATCCAAATCTGTTTATAGGCTAACGTTAAGTCTCACTACTGCATGGTTTTCTTAGCTTTCACGTCTTACTGTTACACCATCGTTATCACCATGTCTGTACTAATGCTTTACAGTACCAGTTGTAATAGAATTTGTAATGACAAAACATGTCTTGACATGTTTTTATACAGCCCTCGATAAGCAAGTTGTACTATAGCGAATCCTGACGAAATATTTTTTTTGACACTTGAATCGCCTGTCATATCAGCTTGTTACATTATGCTACAAATATTATAGCACTCTGGTGATTGATCACTTTTTGAGTTATGGACGGTAAAATAGGCCAACTAAATTTAATATAATCCTAAGTACATGCTGCTTATTTCCACGACTGAAGCCCCTTAGTGGCTCGGCGTTCATTTTGAAGGTTTTGAACGCTAAAAATCACGTTTCGATACCCGTAGTGGGTACAATATAGATAGCTCATGGTGTAGCTTTGCGCTTGCCAACAAACAAACAAACCATGATTAAAAATGAAATGGAGAAAACAAGAGGCCCGAAACGCCACCTATCTTTTCAACTATGTAAAAAAAAAAATGTACAAGTCTTACGTATTTTATTTGTAATATATTTTGTATTTCAATAATGTTCTCAGTATTCATGCCACGAGTATTCATGCTTTACGAGTGAGATCATTAGGAACGAGGAAGTTATGAATATTTCTTAATTATAATATTTAAGAACAAGTGATAAAATTCTCCTTAGAGAAGTACAAGTACTCACTTTTTGCAGAAACTGGTCTCATAGCCTATGAAGTAATAAGTTTTCTATACGTTGACGATATCTGAACTGTTACTAAATACAAGGGCCTGGCATGGCCTGGTGGTTAGTGCGCTCGCTTCCAACTTGCAGATCGCGGGTTCGAATCCCGTCATCAAACATGCTCGTCCCTTCAGCAGTGGTGGGCTTATAATATGACGGCCAATTCCACTTTTTGTTGGTAAATCAGTAGCCCAAAAGATGGAGGTGGGTGATGTTGACTAGCTGCCTTCACTCTAGTCTATCACTTCTAAATTAGGAGCGGCTAGCGCAAATAGCCCTCGGGTAGCTTTGCGCGAAATAATAATAAAAAAAAAAATTAACACGATAATGCAATGCTCCCTTCTCCCTAGGTGTCACATCAAGTAGGAGGGTTGATTTGGTTAGCATAATTGACATTTCAAACTTTGAAGATACAGGTGAGTTTGCACGTGGATGAGCTATGTGCGTCAAAAACGTGGTGCTCAGTACTGTGTGAAACATATTGGCCATTAATACCTAATCTGCTCATCAGGGAGATATATTTGGTGTGTTGATCCCCAAACAAGGTTTTCTAGTACTCTCTTCATTTAATTCTGAATTATAATTTGAGCTCGCTGCGATACTGGAACCTGAATTGCCTAATTTCTAAGCTATGAGGCAGTAAAACCCTTATTCCCATCAAAATTCTTACATAAAGCATGATAGTGGCCACACATGTTGCGCAACATAATATTTCGTTCCTCAGCTCTATATAACCGTTTTCTCCACAGTGTCACTAGTTATGTCGATAGAAATGACCGAAGAAAGTCAACACAAAGTGACTAATTGCGGTGCCTACTTGAACATTAATACTTCTACTATTTGGTGCAAGAGGAACACAGTCCACCCAATCCACTAAACTACGCATATTTGTTTCTGAATACTATTGAGAGGGGAATTATTTTGGCAGTAAAGTGTGGTCTCTTGATGTTAACAGATCAAGCCTTTTATCGGAATACTTTTTTGGAGCTTTAACTTGAATACCAATGTCAAAGTAACGAGGCTTATTCTTCTTAATATTATATATAATAGTAGTATTTAGTAAGTAGGTTGAATAATATGGGTGTTGGGCTAAGGATTCTTCTGCAGTAGGTGTCTGTGACTTGTTGTCGATAAATTCAAAAATAAACGAACAGCACGCACTCCACTTGTTTTCAAAATAATATATATATATATATACATATTCGAACTAGTTAAACGTATGAAAACAAAGTCTTTAAACTATAAAGATCGTAGGCATATCATAAACACTATATATAATTCTCTTCTTGTTGTCAAAAGTCCACTTAAGCCTATTCAATTGCTTTAGAATTTCGGTTGAAAAGCCGAACTGTCTTTCTGTGTTTCTTTCACACTAGTATTCCGTGTATAATTCACTTACAATTATAGCGTGAGTTACCACAGTCGTATACTGCTCTTCCAGTAATCATCCAGTTCTTGTACTTTAGATATCGTCTGCTCCTTTTGTCAAAGTCCACTCTGGTTGGTTCAATTACTTTAGAACTCGCTTTAACGAAATAAACTACACTTCTTACCTCTTTTAAAACTTTTAGTTTTATTCTAACATATTAATTTTTTGGCCTATATTAACCGCTAGGCCTTTCACTCCTACGGCAGTAAACTTTACGTTTAACTTTTCTTTGGTCAAACTTCTACTTCCCGTGACTTTACTTTATTGTCTGCTGTTCCTGCTCGTCTCACACTATTTATATATTTATCACTTAATCATCTGCTGGCTTTCTAAAAATCTGTATATCCTTGACATCAATATTTTCACGCGACGTTCGATAGCCTCAACATCAATGAATTATAAACACAACGTACGATTCTTACCGAGTTGCGTAACTAAACTTGTCATAACGTTTACTTTAAAATAATTGCTTTTAATTCTCTTGTTATGAAAAAAAAAATCCTGAAAGATTCACTCACAAATAAATAAATAAATAATATCTACAATAAACAGTCTTTTATATCATGACAACCAGAAACTGTGAAATTCTTTTATAGCCCAACCAATCTCCCGAAGTCTGGGTGTTAAAAAAATAAATCAAACTATTTTTATGCGGCTTATAAGTTCCCATAAATTTTCAACTGAGCCAATTCTCACACAATTAAAGGCAAGCCACCTACATGAGTGTAAACTTCCATCATTTTCTGAGATATACAGCTTTTTAACCAACTGTTTGTTAAGCAGAAGTTTGCTTGTTTATTTGAGCTACTAAAATAACACTAATGGTTTAGCCTAGGTATATAAGGATGCCCTTTTCGTATTCAACGCCCCATTAAAATGAAACTTGTTCCAAATAATCTTCCCATAAAGTTTGGTTGAGATTGACCTAGGAGTAGTTAGATAACGGATAAACAGACAGACACACAGATGTTTCTGCTATATATATATATATGAAAAGTGCATAAAACCTGTAATGAACATTCCCTCATGTTTCACGGCTCAGTATTTCATTCAACAGCATTGTACTTATAATTCATATGTGACAATCGCCATTATGTTATAATTCATAAAATAAAAGTACTTACGATGACGATAACCACGAATAAAAGGTACAAGTGGAAATTAAATTAATGGCAGTATTTTGAATCGTCGCTTTTTTTTACAATTATGACTCGATAAGTTGATGAAAGGTCTAAAAAGATTTTATTAAACATAACTTATTTTCATTCTCGATCACTTTTCAAATAAAAATAAACTTTTCTTTTTACAAATTTCTTTATTTTTCATCCTTGATTTGTATACAATACGTCAACATCGTGATGACTTGTGTTTATTAATTGTACGAAAACGAGGCCTGATGGTACAAAGTTGCTAAAAAAAACCGCGTACCCTAAAAATCAGGCCTACAGTGGAAATAATTTACATATTAAACAAACGAAGACTTGTATACAATACGTCAACATCGTGATGACTTGTGTTTACTAATTGTACGAAAACGAGGCCTAATGGTACAAAGTTGCTAATAAAAAACCGCGTACCCTAAAAATCAGGCCTACAGTCGAAATAATTTACATATTAAACAAACGAAGACTTGTATACAATACGTCAACATCGTGATGTCTAGTGTTTACTATTTGTACGAAAACGAGGCCTAGTGGTACAAAGCTGCTACTAATAAAAGTCAGGCCTAAATGGAAAGATTTTACATATTAAACAAACAAATACTTGTATTGGAAACACTCGCACCCAAAATAATAATATAAATAGTTTTCTCACGCTGTGTGAGTGGATCATTCTAGCCACAACTTTGGAAACATAGATACTGAGCCATTTGGTTGAGAGGCTGTAAAATTTTAGTGAATTATAACGCAACCAGCAAAAAATTCTCTTAAGTGGCGATGAATATTTTTGGAGTCTGTTTACACGAAATTTGTTAGCTGTAATTAACTGTTACCCTATCATTGTTTTTTACTTTTCTTTTCTTTTCTTTTTTTTTTTGGCTAATAAATACTGTACCGTTGTTATGAAAGCAAATTGATTGTAGATGTAACTTTTAAAGCACTATACTGGTGTAATATACATGACGTCACTGTTGACATAAGAGTGGTGGAAGGGTCAACATAGCAGTGATGTTGCTCGAGGGCGTAAGTAAAGTACCGGAGGGCGTAAATAACGTAAAAGACAAACGCTTGTACAGTTCTAACGTCACAGATGTGTGAATCTTGGTTTTTGTTTTTCATTCTACTTCTTTTCGATGATATCATTTATGACAAGTGCAAGAAAATGGTAACAAACAGTTGATAATTAAACCTCCTAAAAAGGAGCGTCTCGTCGTTACTACTATAGGCCTATATGAGGGTTCATTAGCAAACTGCCTCTGGGAAAGAACGTTGAAACTGTTATATCACTTGGAATTTATAAACACTGAATTGTTTTTTGTGGTGTTGCACGCCTCACTATACTTAACCATCTGTTACCGTTTGGTGTTACTAATTTTTCAGAAGAAGTGAACAACTCTATAAACTCATAGATTTACTGTTACTTTTAGTTGTACCATATAATATATATATATATTGTGTAACTTTTACAGTGTAATATAGTTACATTTTGTTAATTTTACCGTGTAAGATAGTTATATTGTGTTACTTTTACTACGTAAGATAATTACATTGTGTTACTTTTACCGTTTAATAGTTATGTTGTTTAAAAATAGTTCTTTTTACAATCACCAGACAAAACTTACTATTCTTTCAGCATGAGCCGAAATTTATTTATTAAGAAACTTGTAAATTAAACCCTTTGTTACAGATCTTTATGCTTTTAGTGCGTTATAAGAGTGACAGTCAATCCCTTAGCATGAATGGTGGATGGTGGGGTACTGCTCACTGGCTGTCTTCCCTCTGTCGGTAGTTCAAAATTAGGGACGGCATCAGATAGTCTTAGTAGCCTTAACGTAAATACAAATAAATATAATAACTATAAGGTTGCATAACTCCGCCACTCAGCACGATCATACTCGGCTCTCAAAAAAAGTACGAAAATGTGTTCGTATGTCCGTCGTTATGAACGGACACGGTACTTTTTTTTTTTTTTTTTGACAGGCCAATGAAGAATAACATTATACATATGTTCACCAAGTTTCATCAAACTCCGATCATTTTTGACTGGGTTATAGAACAAAAATAGTGTGAAAAAATCGGTCCCCATGTTAACAGATGGGGATTTTGGGGTTTTCGCGACGTTGACCCTCTAAAAACTAATCAATTCTAAGTTGGGTCATAGTACAAATGTATACCAACTTCCGTCCAAATTCATTAAGCCCTTTTCGAGAAATCCTGCTGACAAACACACACACACAGGGGTGAAAACATAACCTCCGTCACTTTCAGTGGCGAAGATAATAAGGTAACGCTTGGATACTCTCTAACCCGCCACGGGATGATATCGTGTTTAGACCCGATAATATTGAGAACGCTTGTTTGTTTGTTTGTTTGTTTTGAATTTCGCGCAAAGCTACACGAGGGCTATCTGCGCTTGCCGTCCCTAGTTTAGCAGTGTAAGACTAGAGGGAAGGCAGCTAGTCATCACCACCCACCGCCAACTCTTGGGCTACTCTTTTACCAACGAATAGTGGGATTGACCGTCACGTTTAAAAGCCCCCACGGTTGAAAGGGCGACCATGTTTAGTGTGACGGGGATTCGAACCCGCGACCCGCTGATTGCGAGTCGAGCGCCCTAATATTGAGAACACACACTTAAATTTTAATTCTTAGAAGTTAACTGTTTATTACTCGAACGTAGAAAAAAGGCGTAGGTTTTTTTTTTTATTACATTAAAAAAAAACACTTTCTGACAAGGAAACTGTAATCAGAACAAAACGTATGATGTTATTTCTATTTAAATCTAAACCTCAATTATTTCCCTTCGTTTCCTCATTCTTTAAGAGCATTACGTTCCTCGTTTTTTTTAAATATATATATATATTTCGGCGAACTAGTGTTCATTGTTTCAGTATCGTGAATCGTAATTTTATGTTACACCAATTGAGATTTTATAACATTCTTTACTTTTGAAACTGAATGAAAAAAGAGGAAAGTATCCAAGACAAACGGACATTTGTTAAAACCATCAAATTAACGATTTCTTTTTTTTTATACCGCTTACTACCCGGGGACTCACATATCGTATCATGTCGTAGATTTTCATAGTTACAACACTCAGTTTACAGTGATATCAAAATTGGACGAAACTGTTCGTTTTCAATGTAAAATACGTACGGACCATTATCAAGCGAAAAGTTACACCAATTGTTTGTTTATATGTAATTAAGCACAAAGCTACACAATGGGCTATCTGTGCTCTGCCCACCACGGGCATCAAAACCCGGATTCTAGCGTTGTGAATCCGCAGACATACCGCTGTGCCTCGTGGGGGGGGGGGGGGGGCTAGTTACACCAAGAACCGACTGTGCCAATTTTTGGCGTTATAAACTCTCAGTCTCATTACCGCTGAGTCACCAGAGGACTGTACGTAATGAACCAGAACGGCGATGAATTGGATTAATCCCAATTTTTGACGATAGTTTTATTTACATTTATTACGTGATTCGTATGTTATTAGGGACTTTTCTAACTAACAGTCATGGTCCCAGAGGCAGTTTAAAACATGAATAAGTTAGAGAAATCCATGAAAAGACACTCCTTCCATCGGTAATTCTGATATTAAGGTATGAGACGCATTTTTGATCGTCAAAAACGTTTACAGATAATTGAAGAAAATGAATGATGATCATAGTTATTAAAGGTGAAATTAAGAGAGAAAAACCTAACAGGAATAAATATTAGAAGCAGCCAGTAATTTCATGTATGTTTAGGAAATTTATGTAAATTAATAGATCTTACTGTTACACCAATAACACACTTTACGATATTCATATAATATATATATGCGATAATTTTTTGGTGGTGGTGGAAATTCTGCCTTCACGTCATGAAACCTCTTGAAAATTCACTCTCTTTATTAAGTTTCGAGGTACCTTTCTTTGGAAGTGCACCAAGAAGGAGGAATCCGCCACTAATATTATTAGGGTAAGATTCATACAGTAGGCTTAACGATACTATGTTTGCAAAATTTCATTGCGTACAGTCAGGGATTAATTTGTAGAGGAAGAAAGGTACCGGCCGGATACCTGTTTAGGGGGGGGGGGAGTTGACTGTCAAATACCAGTTGGCAGAGCAACCAAAGCAGTCTTCAAATTAATTATAACTTTTAGTGTTTAGTTGTTTTTTTTTCTCTCTTGTTATATCAAACGCCACATCGCGAGCATTTTTGTAATTATCGAATTTTTTTTTCTTCAAATTTTAATATTAGTGAACTACTTTCACGCATCACAATATATATTCCACTTTTAATAACTTTATATCACAATCCTATAATTTTTCAGTATCTAATGGCTTTAAGCAGATTGTCTTTAACTCTTTTGTCCGTTTTTAATTTCGCGCAAAGCTACTCGAGGTCTATCTGCGATAGCCTAGGCGTCTCTGATATAGAAGTGTTAAACTAAAGAGAAGCTAGCTAGACAACACCTCCCATTCTTGGATTACTCTTTTTACCGACGAAAAGTGGGATTGGCTGTAACTTCGCAACGCCTCAACTGCTGAAAAAGCGAACTAATACAGTAGCAGGATTTGAACGAAGTTAGTTTGTATTTTTCAGTGCAATATCTTACGATATATTATTTAATAATATTTTTTTACTTTAGTTAATAGAACTAACGTTAAAGGCTACCGTCAAACTTCAAGCACATCAACAACAACAAATATATAGAGTCAACTTTATGTTTGTTTGAAGTTAAGCACAAAGCTACACAATGGGCTATCTGTGCTCTGCCCACCACGGGTATCGAAACCCGGTTTCTAGCGTTGTAAGTCCGCAAACATGCCACTGGGGGAATTAGAGTCAACTATTATTTTCAATTTTAGAAAAACAGATCAGAAAACGCAGTCAGTATTTTTCTGTTTTCTGTAAGTGTTCAGAGCATGGCATGGCCAGGTGGTTAGGGCGCTCGACTCGCAGCCTGAGGGTCGCGGGTTCGAATCCCCGTCACACCAAACATGC
>NW_013672223.1:25753-27507 GCF_000517525.1 Limulus polyphemus
ACACTGCTAAATTAGGGACGGCTAGCGCAGATAGCCCTCGTGTAGCTTTGCGCGCAATTCAAAAAAAAAAAAAACTGTAAGTGTTCATTTCAACCTTTCATTTTTAACTAGAACGTCTTATGATAATGAAATAAAAAGGCGTGTGTTGGTGAGTTTTTTGGGGGGGGATGGAAGAGTTCATTACGACATAGTGCGAAACTTGCATATATGTTCGACGAATTTGTGTTGAAGATAGTTGGCAACAACTTACTAAGATGACTTTAGAAATACACGTATTTCTATAAAGACATGATAAGAAAGTACTGAAAAGGGCGATTAAACGTAATATTGTTCTTTACAGGTTTTACAGATAAAAATGGAAATTAATTTACAATGGTTATGGACAAACTTACAGTCCGAAGAACAATTGGTACATTTTTTGCAATCCTTCAAAATTATCCCCGAAAAAAAGATGTGTCATAGAAAACACCAAATGCACATCAAATTTCTGCCTGACCGAACTATGTGGAGATGAGAAAAAAGTTCCTGTAACGAATCCCATTGGATTAGGAGGGTTAGCAGGAACAACGCTCCCTCTGAAAAAATTAACTATATTTATATATTGTTGGTCCAAAGAATATACGAGCATCAAATTTTGCAAAGTTGAACTTCACATAAACAGAGGTACTGTGGTGGACTACGACATTATAGACTTTCATCTGTGTGAATTCATTTGGCGTAACACAGAAACGAAAATCTGTTTAAGAAAATTAAGTATGATATTTCAGTATTTTCTTATTGTTTCTCCAAAGAAATGCATATATTTTTTAATTCAGCGCATGAAACTGTACTAGAATAACGTTTATTCAAATAAAAATTTAATAGTTCATAAAAACCGAAAAACTCCATGTCATCTTAAGTAGATGTAGTTCCCAAACTAATTATACGACATTAACTCTTGTGTAGTTCCTAAACTAATTATACATTAACTCCTGTGTAGCTCCTAAACCAATTATACGACATTAACTCTTGTGTAGTTCCTAAACTCATTATGACATTAACTCCTGTGTAGTTCCCAAACTAATTATACGACATTAACTCTCGTGTAGCTCCTAAACTAATTATACATTAACTCCTGTGCAGTTCCTAAACTAATTATACATTAACTCCTGTGTAGTTCCCAAACTAATTATACGACATTAACTCTCGTGTAGTTCCTAAACTAATTATATGACATTAACTCCTGTGTAGTTCCTAAACTAATTATACGACATTAACTCCTGTGTAGTTCCTAAACTAATTATGACATTAACTCCTGTGTAGCTCTAAACTAATTATGACATTAACTCCTGTGTAGTTCCTAATTATATGACACTAACTCGTGTAGCTCCTAAACTAATTATACATTAACTCTTGTGTAGTTCCTAAACTAATTATGACATTAACTCCTGTGTAGCTCCTAAACTAATTATAGGACACTAACCCGTGTAGCTCCTAAACTAATTATACGACATTAACTCCTGTGTAGTTCCTAAACTAATTATGACATAAACTCCTGTGTAGCTCTAAACTAATTATATGACATTAACTCCTGTGTAGTTCCTAAACTAATTATATGACACTAACCCGTGTAGCTCCTAAACTAATTATACGACATTAACTCTTGTGTAGCTACTAATTATGACATTAACTCCTGTGTAGTTCCTAAACTAATTATACGACATTAACTCCTGTGTAGCTACTAATTATGACATTAACTCCTGTGTAGTTCCTAA